>NC_054376.1:16456576-16744076 GCF_017654675.1 Xenopus laevis | reverse complement strand
ATATCAGGATGCCTAGAAGAGTATCTGCATATAAAATAACACAGCAACAATTGTATTCCTGCAAAAATCATGTGTGTGTTTACCTGATTTACCTGCAAGTTGCATTTTAATACATTGTGTGCAATTAAGGTTGCCACCTTTAGGTTACTTGTACTCCAGGCAAGGGGGTGGGAATTCACGTCAGGTGGTGGGGCGTTGACTTCATGGGTGAAACTGGTGACATTAGGAGCAGGATCATACCATCTGGGGCGGGACTATGACATGGTGATTGGCGACTGGCCAATTGGTGTGTCAGTCAAGGTGAATCTTTGGAAAACCCAGACAGCCTCTCTGCAAACTGTGCTGTATGATTCAGAATTGGAGTGGTGGCAACCCTAGGCACAACTGTAACAAGCGCATGGCCACAATTTTGCTGGAATTGTAGTAAAGAATGATGCATCATGGGGAAAAATGACAAACTGTCTACTAAAATTGCATTTTGCACTCTGAATCAAATGACCTTTCAAAAGTAATTTTTTTTAGTAATTTTTTACATTTGAATGGGAATCATGGGTTAATAATGTTTGGGGAGCCCTGATTTAATGTTTAAATGATTTTCAGCAGACTTATGTTGATCCAAATTTAAGAAAGAAGCCTTATCTGATAAACCCCATCATCCAAGCATTCTGGATAACAGCCCTATATTTGCATTTTCCATTTTGTTCTTTCTCTGCATTCTGTTTCCTCAGGGCAGTATTTACATTCAGAAAAAAACAATTAACTGTGAAGTTTCAACTATATATATATATATATATATATATATATATATATATATATATATATATATATATATATATATATATATATATATATATATATATATATATGTTGTGAAAAACAGATGCACACTGGGATTTTTGAAAAATTAAAAAATACTTTTATTTAATACATATACTTATATTTAATATGTTTCGGTCTCCATTTAAGGTCTTTGTCAAGAGACAGGGTCTTGACAAAGGTCTTAAATGGAGACCGAAACGTTGACCTGATCAACTTTTAAACATGTATTAAATAAAAGTATTTTTTAATTTTTCAAAAATCCGGTGTGCATCCGTTTTTCACAACATTTTTGTATTAAGGTACGTATGGATAGCACCTGGGTCAGAGATTGCCATATTGAATGGAGTGCTAGGAATAACTTTGGGACTATTCACAGATATAGTAAACGATAGATTTATTAAGTTCTACAAACTCCCCCACATCAACCCGTTTCGGTTCTACTTGAATCATTGTCAGGATGCACTCAGAAGTCATCACATGGTGCATAAATTCAAACAACCACCCATCAGTGAATAGTGTTAATTACATATTGTGAGCAATTTGCATAACAATCATTAATACCTCAATTTATGTTTATACATCAACTGTAATATTTAAAACACGTATTTAAATAATGTATACAAAAATGTGCAATTTATAAACCTATAGAGTGTAATCATATATATTTAAAACACATATAAAACAGCCAGCATTAGTTGCCATTGTATTAATATTGCATGACTCTAAAAGAGAAATATATACAAGGAACTCTTGGAAAAAAGAAAACCAGTTTCATAATAATATACTTTTTTAGTTATACGTGCCATTGGGTAATCATAAATAAAAAAAACCTGCCATTTTAAAAAATAAGGGCCTCCCCCTGGGATCATATGATTCACGGTGCACACAAACAAAGCAAACAAACCATACAAGTTAGGTCACATGAGCCAATTAACAGACAGAGTTGTGTCTTTGCTTCCATACTTCTTCCTGTTACAGTTAGAGCTGCAGTATTTATGGTCAAGTGATCTCTGAGGCAGCACAGAGAATATCATACAATGTCTGCTCAAGGGAAAAGATGTAAAAGGGCAATATTTACTTAAATATGTATTCCAATTTGGAAAGATTCTTTAATATGTCACTTAATATGATATAAACGATCTGTTGCTCAAGTATTCATTTTGTGTGTATAGTTTTCCTTTAACATTCACTCGATGATGCATTTCATTGGTGACTTGTAGATGTTTGTAATGGGTATGGAGTCGGACTGAGATTCAAAATAGGCCCTGACATATCAGGTAAAAAGAGTTCCAAACAGCTCCCCACAGGCCCAATAAATAGTTGTCTATGTATCTTATAGCAGCCCCTCTGGCATTTTTCAGAATCTACAGGTTCTGGCCCTCATTGGTAACAATCAATGCTATCATAATTATAGAGGAGGTTAACATAATTATATTGTAGAGTAATATGTTCTAAGCAATTTTTAATCTTCTTGTTTTCATTATATATTTTGTTTGCTTCTTGAGCTGTTACCTTTTTCCAGCCTGCAACTTAAATGTCATCGGTTGCCAGGGTCGCTGACTCCAGAAAGGAAGAAATACATGTTAAGGGTAATTTACTTAAAAATTGCAGTGTGCAAAGTGCTAATTTGAACACAATTCGCCATGTTTTTTTTCCCGCAATTCAAGCGTAATTACAGCCACAACGTTTTTTTGAACTGGAGGAAATGGCATCTGATGCATCCATATTCAAGTTGGGGGTAGCACCAGAGTTCTCCTGAGCCCATAGGTGCAAGTCAGCGCTCTACTCACCCCCCTCTTTAAGTCATATGTATATTCTAACTTTATAGCTGCATCTTGGTTGCTAGCCCTAGCAACCAAATACTAGTTAAAATCCCATGCTTTAAACCTTCAGAACAAAAAAAAGGAAATAATAAAAAAAAATGAAAAAAGGCCAAATGCAAAACTCCCCAGAATATCACTCTCTACATCATTCTTAAATATAAATCGCTGCTCACTGTATGGACTGAAATTCTTTTTTCTGTATGTGGATTAATTCTATACTATTACTCATCTGGGGCATTGTCTTTAGCCTTCAGCTTGACTCGCTGACTTTCCTGTGACACTAACATTTTGACACAGCCGGTCTGACTGGCAAGGAGTTGCTTTGCTTCATTTCTGGGTTTGGAAAGGTGATTCCCTATGATGGTCCTGAGGCAGAACATGTCCAGGACATTTTGTGGGCTAAACTCAGAGGACTGCAATAAAGGGCATCACGTTACACATCCCTTGCCTAACCTCTGATACTGTAGCAAGCCTTACAGAATCTGCCTTGTTGCACTGTATTAGTCACTGTGTAATCACTTATACTCCGGGCTCCAATTTTTATTTTACAATACCGATAGTTGTCCTGAACATTTCTCTCCTTTGCCAATTGCAAAGGGCTGAAGTATCATTGTTCAGTGTCAAATACATTCAGTATGAGGCAAGAGAAATCTAGTGGCTTTACATTATGTAAATGTATGCTTTTAGTGCTTAACTGAATAAATGTCCTGGTCTTACTGAACCTTCCCCATAGGCAGAGAGACAGTACATTGAGGTGCAGTGCCTTTCCTCATATAGGAATGTCCTCGTTCAATATCCATTTCAAAAACATATTATTAGTAGCTAGGAAACCAAACAGAGGCAAGCCTGAAAATCCTTGTATGTTATTGTTCCACTGCCTTCAGCTAATAAATGGTGATAGCCTTAAAGCAGCCACATTGCCTGCTCGCTCCTGACTTCACACAGTTAGATTGCCCTGTTCTGAAGTGGAATATAAAGAAGAATCCTTGCTGATATTCTTTGCTGAATGGTGTGCCAGTGAATGGAACAGGATTATATGTTGCAGAACTGTTCCCTTTCTCTCATCAAAAATTCAGTGTGGCACTTCAATACAGTTCTTTATTCCATTCATTATTAAGTGGGTGTTTCACCTGAACTAATACCTTGTTACAAGCTTGGCATTAATCATTTGAGGGTTGACCCGAAACCAGTGGCGACTCATGGGTTTGACCACCAGTTGGGCAGGTTTAAGTTGAAAATTGACCAACTATTGCAGGTTAGGGTTGGGTGCGGGGTCAGACTGGGAAACTATAGGAGTGCACAGAAGTAGTGTACAGAGCAAGAAGATGTAGGTACGGGTTTGATGCAGGTCCTACAATGGCAACATTTTGTGAGTTATGGTTCAGGTTTAGGTTTTGTGAATTAGGGTCAGGCACACATGCTAAGATCCACTTGTTTGGTCGTGAGGTCATTAAATGAGGACATTTTGGCTAAATTGGGATGATCTTATAATAACGAGAAACCTGCGATTTTCAAACCAAGCGCCATTGATATACAGCTGATTTTCTGCCAGATATTTATTTGTTTGGACCTCCTGATGGCCCCATACACAGAGTGATAAGCTGTCGACTTGAAGAGAACTGGAAGAGCTGGATCATGAGATTTTATCAGCCCTTGGGTTCATTAGATTGAGTTTACCAAAACCCAGTCAGAGATTAGCAAATTGGCAGCCTGTATGGGGACAATACATTAAATTAGCCCAATGTGTGTGTGTGGCCACTATATGGATGTCTCTACATTATACCTGAGAACCAATAGAGCTAATTGTGACTTCTTATTTATTTGTCCATAAATAAAGCTCTGCTTAATATTACAGTTCATTTCGACTCTATTATTAAGCCGATCCCTTGCGTCTAATAGTTACATAGTCAAGTTTGGACCAAAGTCGATGAAGTTCAATAATGTATTTGATAATGTATTTTATATTTTATAAAGAAACAAGTGCAGCCTTTGTGAAGAAGAATCTAGAATGCATTTCACTAGCACTACATTTAGAGGCAACAAATATGAGTCAGATATACTAATGGCAAATAGTCAAGTTTGGACCAAAGTCGATGACATTCAATAATGTATTCGATAATGTATTTTATAAAGAAACAAGTGCAGCCTTTGTGAAGAATCTAGAATGCATTTCATTAGCACTACATTTAGAGGCAACAAATATGAGTCAGATATACTAATGGCAAATATTCACTTCAGGCTAATGGTGACAGACATACTGGGGCATTGTGACTGTTATTGGCCTGATTATGCCCAATGTGCCACAGCCCTAAAGTTTACACATCCTGAATGTACAGGAAATTATTTGCATTCCAAAACTATTATAGTTTTCACATCCCATTGCATGTAAAAATGTTTCCCTGCTTAATACTACAGTTCATCTGCTTCCTAATGCAAGATGTATTTACATATGTCATAACACCCATCCATTGTTTCTAGTATTGTCTCTATGTAGTCTAAAAACCCTAGTGATAGGTAACTGTCTTGTTAAAGGATTAGAAATAACTTCTGGCGGTTAGAATGAAAATCAGCAAAATCTTCAACCTTAGACCATTTTTTTATTCTTTTTGTACTTTATAAATGGGACCCATAAGGCTAGTCTGAGAATCTGCTCCTCCACTGCTGCCCTATGGGCCAACTTGCCTGCACCCAGAAACATTACCTTAGCTCGGGTGTAGGCAGACACTTCGGATTTTGTTGGTGAAAAATTTGATTTTGCATTTTGCATCGAAATCTGCCTTGTCTGCCGGCACCAAAGCAAAGGTAATGTTTCTTGGTGCAGGCAAGTCGGGCAGAAGGGGAGCGTCAGAGGAAGGTTTCACCACAGGACAAAATCCAACACATCTGGTCCTAGCCTAAGGGAACAGGGGTCATTTAGGAGGTCATTTAGGAAATGGAAGGCATGGTGCAAAATGCAAAAAAAAGACACAATCCACCATTTATTTTCTCTTTGTACTTTGCCTTCTAGTTTAGATCAATAATCACTGGGCTCCTTTGACAGCCCCCATGAATACAATGCTGTCTGTGTTTAGCAGCACTTTATTCATGAGGGTGAATGGAAACAAAAGGTATTACTTCTCCTGCCCCCAACTTGTACACCATTTTAATGTGGCAATTAGGGTGCCGTATAGCAGATACAGTAGTACTGGCCCTATGGTAGGGGAAAGGACAGGGCTGACTTTTGCCCACCGATTCTGCATTCTAAACTTTGCTCCAGGTTTTTCTCTGGTGTAATGTGCAGAACCCAACTAGACCAAGACAGGTGTTCTCCTAGCTCTCACACTAAGGGGTGCACTTCTGCACATTTATCTCGGGTCCTTGTTGAATGATACTTATAGTTTTAGAAATGTTGAAAATGTAGTGCAAATGGCAGAACAATTGTATAGGCACAGTTCTGACATACACATCCAAGAGTTGCATAGGGCACATATTAAATCTAAAATTAGAAATGCTTTCTTGGGTGTGTGCATTGTTCAAGATAATTTCTTGGCAGAGAGACCACACCTGAGGCAAAAATCTTCACGTGCAATAATGAGCCAAATATTTGACAGTGAGTTCACAATGAGGCAACTGAGATCAAGCGAATGCCCTTCGTCTAATAAGAATAATAGCCAGATACAGACATTTGAACTAACTCTGTAGGAACAAACTGGACTATTTCTGTGGTTCTGACAAATAATCCTATAGATTTCATCTTCTCTGTGCCCATCAGAAAAAAACATGTAAACATCCAATCCCTCCCTTATAGGAAGATGTGTATGTGACACTGATGACGTTTGTTGACATCAGGCTTTAGCCCTTCTGAAAGTTCAAAGTACTAAAAATAAAGTGC
Organism: Xenopus laevis; assembly: GCF_017654675.1. Taxonomy (NCBI): domain Eukaryota; kingdom Metazoa; phylum Chordata; class Amphibia; order Anura; family Pipidae; genus Xenopus; species Xenopus laevis. The sequence continues at coordinate 16,737,563 of NC_054376.1, read as the reverse complement.
TCAACTACGTCAGCTTGTCAGGTCAAGAACCAGTTTAACCAGCTAACCCCTCCTGCAATTCAACTCACTAATGTCCAAAAACAAATGTAACAAAGTAGCTAATTTTCTGTGTGCAAAGTGACTATTATGTGTTTCAATGAGAGTTTGTCCATTGTAGGAGCAAATCACTTTCCCCTCGTATATATCCTAGTTGCTTTGTTTGATTTCTTTTGCCTGCATTCTTCTCTAAAAGAATCTGACTCTTTTTCCTTTGCTCTAAATTAGCAAAAAGGAAAAAATGGGTCAAACGCGTTGACGTTATAGCTTTTTTGTCACGCACTTTTTTTTTTTTTTTTTTTACTATGCATTAGCGTCGATGGGCATTTTTTTTGGTGGAGAAACTTGGTGAAATAATTTTCTCATCCCTATTCTTCACCCAACAACTTAGTTATCAATATTCTCATTGGTTTTAGAGTTTTTTTTAAACTCCTAAGAGGGATAATTTATAAACACTCGGAAGATATATGCTTTCACTGTTCAACCTGCAGCTGGCTGAATAAGCTAATCACTGGTTGCTATGAGATACTGCTCAGGTGCAAAGTTGCCCAGTGTTTATAAATGAGCCCCACATTTTTAAAACCATGAATGTCATTATGTTATTAAAAGATCCAATTATAAAAAGTATGAATAAAAAAAGGGCTTAACAATGCTCACATAAATACAAATACATCTAATACCTCTAAAAATGAGAGGTTTTTGGACAATTCCTAGCAAAAAAAATCCAAAAACCTCTAAAAGTCTGAATTGATTAAAAGATTCCACTGACTTCTTTAGGACAGCGACAACTTTGACTTGGTGATATTTTTGCATGAGAGGTTTTTGTGCATTATAAATTTTACATTTTTAGACTTTTTTTTTTTTTTTTAAATTTAATTATTCGATTTGGAAACTATGGAAGACAGACTGCCCATAATTTTGGCGCTTTCTGGATAAGGGGTTTCTGGATAGCAAATCCCATACCTGTATAAGAAGGATTCATTTATGCAAAGAGGACTCACAAGAAAGATATGGGGATTCCCTGTATTTGTATGTCTATTCCAGTGGTTCAGACAGCGAATAAAATGTTAATGTATATTTTGCTGTGTTAGGAACAGTAAAGCAAGGGTATTTTTGAGCTTAGTATCCCATTAATCCTCCTGCTTTATCATTCTCAATGTATCTAAAGTCTTTTTTTAGTACTTATTCAAGGTTTGTTTTCTTCTTTTACTCATAAAATAAGCTATACCATGAATGATGGTATTATCTAGATGTTCTTTGGTCAATAAATTTATCTTCACTGTGATGCCAAGTTCAAGAGGGACTTTTACTTAAAGGGGTAGTCTTTAAGTTAACTTTTAGTATGCCATAGAATGGCCAATTCTAAACAACTTTTCATATTGTTTTCATTTTTTATTTTTTAGAGTTTATTAATTATATGCCTTCTTCTTCTGACTCTTTCCAGCTTTCAAATGGGGGTCGCTGACCCCATCTAAGAATGAATGCTTTGCATGGCTACACATTTACTGTTACTGCTACTTTTTATAATCCCTCTTTCTATGTGATTATATTTTTATATTGCATCATTTAAATTAGGCAGCATGAGTGACTAAAGCAAATTTAGCATAGTGTGTCTTGACCCATTAAGCCATAAATAATACATACAGTATCTACCCAATTGATGATACCTGTTATTATTGTATGAATTGTTTTATTTGACAGAATCTTTGGAACGCCAATGAGATCTATAAAATAGGTACAAAATGTCACATTTACATTTAAATTCACCATATAATGAACGCATGCTTTTGAAAGAGTCGAGAAATGTCTCTCTCTCTGTAGAAATAACGCAAGCAAGCTCACAGGAAATTAAAATTAACAAACATGGTTGCAGAATAAAACATTAGAGGTCCTGCTCACAAGCTTACAGTCGAAAGGATTGGGTAGCTATAGTCACATAAGGTTTATGAAAACCTTAATGATTATGTTGGTTTTAGTGGTGAGCACATCTGTCCCGTTTTGGCAAAACAAATTGCGAAACAATCTTGAAACGAGCAACAATTTTTATACATGCAACTCTTTTTTGTCCAAATGCATTAAAGTCAACTGGGTCCGAATAATTTTGATGTGTGTAAATTTTTACATGTACAACTCTTTTGTCCAAATGCATTAAAGTCAATGGGCGTCCGAATAATTTTGACATGCAAAGATTTTTTTGTTGTAGGAATATTTTCTGCCGCAAATCCATGCCTGGCAAATAAATTCGGCCAGCACTAGTTATTTAGCTTTTTATTCAGCAGCTCTTGATGATTTGAATAAGAGACTGGAATATGAATAGGAGCGGGCCAGAAAAGAAGAATCAGTAATAAAAAGTAACAATAACAAAAAATTTTAGCTTTACAGAGCATTTGTTTTTCAGAAGGGAGTCTTTGACGCCCATTTGAAAGAAAAAGGCAAATGACTAAAACTATAAAAAAATAAATAATGAAAACCCCAATTGAAAAGTTGCTTAGAATTGGCCATTCTATAACATAATAAAAGTTACCTTAAAGGTGAACCACCCCTTTAGGATTGGAGCTGAATTGTAGGAAGGACTATTATTGGCCATGAATGTGAGTGGCAATAGTAATTTTTATTTGAAGGGAAATGAGGATGCAGCTAAGCCCAGATTTGTGGAAAGGCCACAAAGGCATGCAGTCAAGGGCTGCAGAATTTTAGGGGTGGCATTCCATCCAGCTGCATTGCAATAGGTTCAGAAGCACTGAAGACATGCAGGAGATTTGCTAGCTCTTTAAATCTCCCATTATTAGTATTATTATTATTATTAATAATAACATGTATTTATATAGCGCCAACATTTTGCGTAGCGCTGTAAAGTAAATGTGATTATACAGCTAAATCACATGAATTATACATAGAACATATGGAGTTACATACATTACAATCAATACCAGTACAAAAGGTGCAGAAGGCCCTATGCAGAAAGAGCTTACACTCTAAAGGGAAGGGAGTAATACACAAGGTGTGGGAGCGTGCAAGATCGAATTAAGTGGGTGAGAAATGTGGTATTGTATGTGGTGTTGCGTTTGGTAGTTAAGCAGAGTGAGGGTAGAAAGAAGTGCGTTTTAAGAGATTTCTTAAAAGCAGAAAGGTTAGGAGATAGTGGACAGACAGTGGGAGAGAGTTCTAGAGGAGCAGTGCAGCCCTTGCAAAGTAGCAATAACAATATTTGTTTTTTAGATGGGGTCAGCAATGCCCATTTGAAAGCTGCAAAGAAAAAGGCAAATAACTATAAAAAGAATAAATAATGATAATGAGTTAAGTTATACAGAAGTAGAGTTTTAGATAGCTCTGTGACATCTCTGTAGATCTGGGTGTCATCAGAATTAAGATAAATTGGCATCCAAAGGTTCCTAGACTTGATGGAAGAGTGAGGGGTTGTTCAAAGAGAAAAAAGGTATATTTAAAGAAAACTATTTAAACAAGATAAAAAACAGGAAATAGCAGTGTCATAAATATCAATACAAGATATATAGAAGGTGTAGGTGTCAAACTGTATCGAAGGTTATGGATAGATCTAAAACTATGAGTATGGTATTGTGACCCTACCCTACAGTTAAATGGCTGACACACCACACATCTGCTGGATGAATGTTATTGTACTCTACATAATGTCTCAATATCCTGCTACACTATAAAATATTCCTACTGGGAGTTATTGGAATTCATACGACAGCATAGGGGGTTGACATTTATGTGGCATATTCTATTTGATATGCCATATGTCCCTCATTTATTGATTTAGGAAACCATAAACCAAATAGGTCCTGCTTCTTACAGAAATCCAGGACCTTGCAGAACAGGAACAATGCAGAGCTTGACCATGTTTTTGTCATTGCTTCCATCTATAGTCCTGACTTTCTTCTTCTACGCAAATCCATGCCTTTATCATAATGACACATATTGTGGACTTACTGTAGAATTTAGAGCAGTGATGTCAAGAAAAATGACTCCAACCCAGACATTGTCGCCCTGGGGCAAATTTTTTGACTTTCTGCCATTTACCAAAGGAGTCTAGCCCATCCCTAACCTAGAATGCTGTTTTTCTCAATGCGTGACCAAACTCTAATTCTTGTATCTGTAGACTGTAAAAAAAAAATAAGACAATTCATCTTTAGTATTTGCCCTTTTTTGCAGGCATATATTTATTATATTTTAGTATATTAACAGTCAGTAGACGTTTGATTGCTTGTCACTCTCACTTTAAATGGAAATAATCTCTGCCCATGGCAGACATTGGTAGTGGCTTGTGGTCACTACACGGAAAAAGTCACTTTCAGCTCTTCAGCCTTGGCCTTTGAAATTACATGTTTATCATAACCCTTGGAGAAAAACCCACCATAGTTTAGTGCACAGTCCCTATCTGATAAGGTTAGGTAAACATACCTGTGTCCAGTATCTAATTTGCCCCAGTCCAATGTCTGTTATTCTCTGTACAAAATATTTTCTTTGCACTTAGTGTCTTGGGAACACTTTGAATCCTCAAACGATCGGGCTTCCCCATCTCCAGACCTGCCACTAATCATTCAGATCAAATAAAATGGTAAAAGAACAGATCAGCCGATGTTCTGCCCCTGACAGCAATCGTACGAAAGTTATGTTCAACAAAAGCTAGTGACAGTCTCCCACAGAAAATCGTACAATCGGTAATACATGCAGAGATATTATCGGCAGCCGACAGAAATTTTCTAACCTGTACGATCGACCAAACGACCGATCTCCGCCGGACGAAAAATTTCGGGACTCTCCACACACGTTCTGAAAATCGTACGAATCCTCCATTCATACGATCAGATCTTTGCGTCTATGGCCAGCTTAAGGGATGGCTATGGGCAGAAACGGAACTAGAGGGGGGCAGGCCCTGGCGCAGGACGCGCAGCCGGGCCCCCCGCCCCCCTCCGTACACCCGGAACAGGCCAGGAATATGCGGCGCGCGGACTGCCTGGCCCGCTCGCACCTCCTGCTCCCCCGGTAGTTACGCCCCTGGCTATGGGGTCACATTACTGTGATTAAATAAACAGACAAGACTGAAAGCCTGGGTACCTGTATGGGTATGGGACCTGTTATCCAGAATGCTTGGGACCTGAGGCTTTCCATAATTTTGATCTTCATTCCTTAAGTCTACTAGAAAATCATGTAAACATTAAGTTAACCCAATAGGCTGGTTCTGCTTCCAATAAGGATTAATTATATATTATATTGGATCATGTAAAATGTGTTGTTTTATTATTATAGAGTAAATGGAAATCATTTAAAAATATATGGATTATTTGGATAAAATGGAGTCTATGGGAGACAGCCTTTCTGTAATTCAGAGCATTCAGGATAACAGGTTTCCGGATAATGTATCCAATACTTGTATATGTTTATATTGAACTGCTTGTATGCACTGTACTTTACATTACAAACAAGAAAATACAGAACAAAGAGCAGGAACAATATAATATAACATGAGACACCATGGCCATAATATAAAATGGATGTGTTTTGCAGGAAGCTAAAATACTCATAGGTGCTATATCCCTTACCGTAATCTCAGTCTCCAAGGCAATAAAATCATAGTTATGGGGAAATATAGATTCTTCTTGTGAAAAAATCTCCAGAAGCAGTAAAACCAATTACAGAACACAGTAGAACAGACATATTACATGAAGTTAGAGTGCAGTGTATTGACTAATGATGGATCTTCAGGATAATATTGTTTGTCTGTGAATATTGGTGATGTGAAATGTTTAGTTCATAATCACTGGAAAATTGCTAGTTTAGGGATGATATTTTACTATAAAATAGTAAGCATTATGGCAGCGCACATGATCTTTAAATATGGAGATCTATGTGGATTTTTTACAGACTAGCCTACAGCAGTTACTGACAAACACACAGTTCCTTTAAAAGGTGCTAATGGACAACGGGGGGTAATTTACATTTCCTCAGGGTGCAAGTGATTTAGCAGTATGAGGTGCAAGAGCCTGCAATAATTTTTCTATAGTTTAGTGAGGGCATAAGACATTTTGTTTTTGTTTTACTGGTACAGAATACCTTATCCAAAAAAAAACATTATACATAAGGCTCTGTATTACAGCAAGGCCATCTCCCATACAGTTCAGTATAAGCTAATAATTCTAATTTTTAAAAATTACTTTCTTTTTCTCTGTAATAATAAAACAACTTGTACTTGATCCTAAATAAGCTGCTTGAATCCATGTTGGTGGCAAAACAATGCTATTGGGATGATTTTTAGCTATGATTTTTAGCAGATTTAAGGTATGGGATCCAAATTACGGAAAAACCCCTTATTTAGCTGTCTTATCTGACTGCTCTGGAAACAATTATATTCACAAGGTACATATTCATAGCGATATCTTCTCTATGTAGAGCAATTCAATTTGAGAGGACACGTCTGGTAGCATTTTGTTTCATAGCCCCGTCCCCACCCTTCCTTACTACTAGGTGCCTTGATTTTGGCTGTGTTAAATTATTACATTTCAAATACATTTTTTCTTTCTTTTTTTTTACAGGAGCAAAAATAACTTTGTTGAGAAATGTTGGAAAGACGTTTGTGTTGGAGACTTTGTCAAACTCCTCTGCAATGAAATCATTCCTGCGGACATACTGCTGCTCTACTGCTCTGACCAGAATGGTATTTGCCACATAGAGACGGCTAACCTCGATGGGGAAACCAACCTAAAGCAGAGACAAGTGGTCAAAGGATTTTCCAATCAAGTAAGCTCTCCTTATTTAAAATTTTCAGAAAAAGACAATTGCTGGCTTGAAGGTTGCAGCCCATTCTCTGGGTAACACTGAGCAATAGAGACCTATTGCTCAGTGTTACCCAGACACTGAAGTGTCTGGGTAAAAGTATTGAAGCTACATTTGAGGTAGATTAAAAAAAAATGTCCATCAAGTTCATCTTTTTGAAACCAGCTGCTAGACAATTTGTCAAACTCATAGTTAGCTCATGTGAATAAGTACAATATACAGGCCAGAGGTGAGGGACATGTGGCAGACATTTAGTAGAGTTTCATAAACAAGCTATAGTTCACAGCAAGGAAATGCACAATCAATGTAAAGGAGACAAAAAGGGGACACACAAGAGTAATGATCAAGCACAGGGAACAGGAAAGGGCATCCCACCCAATTAAAGTTTTTATTCTTAAATTGGCTTTAATAAATATACAGGTGGACTCGAACTGTAAATATACAGGTGGACTTCAGCCAGGAATCCATCATTTGGACAATAAAGTTCTCCAATAGAGGGTGATGCAATGCTCTGATACATTGGAGCGTTATTCAGATTTATGCTCCAGCTGCTCAGGGTTTTGTGTCACCTCCTAGTGTAGTGTAGTGTAAAGCAGAAAATTGTTGCTCTAGCACCAGGATTTAGCAAAAGGGCAGATATCATCTGGCTACCAGTATAGTCAAGATGATGGATTTGCTATCTTTAATATGGACATACCAATATCACTTTAATGTAGAAAGGCTGGAAGGCTGTATCCCATGATGCTTCAAATATTTATTCTGTGCCACTACATGTTTGGATTTGACTCATGACATGGCCAGGAATAAATGATTAAGGTAATATGGATACTGTTTCCCAGCCTCCATCCATTAACAGTTATTATTGTGCCCAAGAGATTATTGTGCTGTGAGGAAAGCAAAGAAGCCATGTTATTCTTGAATTATTTCCATGTTAAGAAGCAGCGGTTGCTGATCATACCCTAAAATGCAGTTTATTTGGGTTTTTTTTTATTCATAATATTATAATATAATCATAAAAAATATTATCCAACTATAAATTGGGACTTTCTATAAAAAAAGTTGTAGAATTGTAACAGACTCCAAAACTGGCAGCCTACAGTCTTGCCTTCAGTAAAAGAAAAAAATATTACATATAGCATTTTTCAATCATTATCCAGTAGCCCTGAATGCTATTAGAATAATATAAAGTCTATATCATTATTCATGTTTTATGTATTTTAAAAAGTACTAGCAAAAATAATGCATTGACCCTTTCAGTAGGCCCTGGCCTCTTCTAGACTTTCCTATGCCTTTCATTAAAATGAGATGCTGTGCCCTGACTATAATTAAAGTTTCTGTTACACTTGGATGTAAAAAATCTATTTCTGAATTGCTTCAGTGTTGGTGTAAGGAAACGCTTGTTAAATCGAGACATCTAGCATTAACTTGCACGTAATTATTCTGCTTCATTTTGGAAGCCGATGTCTGGAAAAACTGGTATTTCTCCTCAAGCAGACTAGGTTTATGGAAAAGTTAAATAAATTGGTTATGATAGCTGTTGTTCTTATTAAGTGTAGCCTACAGACACCCACTTTGACCTCTTCTAGTCACCTCTTATACAGCAGATCTGCATTTAGTGAATGCTTGAATCCTAAATAGAACTTAGATTTTAAGGCTCACATAATTAAGGGAACACTCAGTGTCACTGTAAATTGAAGGTTAAAGGCATTTCAAATTGTCAACCCCCCCCCACAATGTGGATAGATCTTATTAAGGTTACTCTGAAATTAACTTTTCCTCTGACATTTTAGAAACTGGGAACTTCTCTTGAGCTACAGTATGAATTTAAAAAAAGCTGTAATTGAATCTTCACTTTCACTGCAGTTTGAGTTCCACTTCTCCTTTTTTAAAGCAAAACGTAGGGCAGAGATAGATAGCACGGAGGCAGAGGCTGCTAGATGATGAACTTTGTGTTGAAAATGTAAAATTAAAAACAATAATGCAATAAGAATGTGTGTCATGAGTGGAATTGCCCCACCCCAGAACTAGTCGCATTCCTTTCTGGCCAACACCTTTTACAGGAAAATGCCCTTTTCTTTTGCATGAAACCTTCATGCAAAAATAAATGTAATTTCCCTTATTTATACTTTAATGTTAATAGTAATAGTCTGGGTAATTGTAAATGCACCACCAATTTATGTAGGCATTTGATTCATTGCGACAACTTACTTTTATATTTTGGCATTTTAATTAAATGCTAGCGAAAATGTATAGTGTTGGCAACAAGTAGTGAAACTCCGAAAAAAGAAAATTAGCGAAACTCCCAAAAAATTTGCATTGAAGTCAATGGGCGTCAAAATTATTTTGACTCACGACAATTTTCACACACGTGACTCTTTTATCCAAATGCATTAAAGTTAATGGGCGTCTGAACAATTTTTATGAGCGACAATTTAGACTAGCAACAATTTTTTTGTCGCAGCAAATTTTTCCACAGCCAATTTTCGCTGCATTTTCACAAAAACATTTGCAGTCAGCAAAATCCAGAAATTCACCGCATAACCATGCCTGGTGAATAAATTCACCCATCACCAGTTACAAGTTGCTTCCAATGTATTCTTTTATAAGCAATTGATTAAAATGATTTTATATGTGTACACAACATTTAGGGGCAGATTTATTATGGTTTGAATGGTAAATTCAAATTTAATTTTCAATTTTTTTTTGTCAAAAATTCAAATGTGAAATGTATCGCACCTCAAACGTGGAAACAGTTCTAATTCGAATATTCGCCACCTAAAACCTGTACCGTTCATGTACAAGTCAATGGCATTTGAACTATTGAATATGTTAATTGCCTTCCTGACATTTAAGGTTTTTTATTCGGAGGAAATATCGATTTGAATTACATTTTCGGGACTATTCGATCAAATATTAGACTTCCGAGTGTTTTCATAAATAACCTCTGATTTGAGTTGTGAGTACATTAAAAAGAATTCACATAAATTTGAAATGCAACCTTTGATAAATAACCCCCTTATTCAATAATTTCACATTTAAACGGAACTACTCTTCCCATATCAGTTGTTACAGAGATAATGGTTCTTTAATAAGGCCTTTGGAATAGCTAGGATCACCAGGGCTGTGGTGCAAATGTCTAACTATGTCATACCTGAAATAAGATTTAACAGACAATTGCTACACCCCAGAGACTGGATCAACTATAACTTCTTAATATTATGGGGCACAGACCCACAGCATCTCCTGTATACAGAATTTAAGACATATTAAGGCATGACTTTGGCCCCTGAGTTCTGGGTGAGACGAATCCTTTCCCCCAACCGTTTCACCATTAAATGCACTATGACAAAGCACTAAGCTCTAAAGCATCAGCATTTTGTACAAGCAGTATATACTTGTTACATATTAATATGCTTGGAAACAAGGTACACTATAATGACTACATGCAGAGTTGGGATGCCCTGCAAAGTGAAAACAATTATACAAGTAAGGAACCTGTTATCCAAAATGCTCGGAGCCTGGAGTTTTCCAGATCTTTCTGTAGTTTGGATCTTCATAAGTCTACAGGTATGGGACCTGTTATCCAGAATGCTTGGGACCTGGGCTTTATGGATAACAGATTTTCCGTAATTTGGATCTTCACACCTTAAGTAGGGCCGGATTTACATACCGGGCGCCCCTAGGCCCGCTGTTGTTGGTCTCCCCCATGCCCCCCTTTTATTTGCTAAAAAAACGATTGTATCACCTGCTCATCCAGTGTTTGTGAACAAATGTGGGTGTGGTTGGGCAACATGCTACCCCCTAAAATCCTGCCACCCTAGGCCCGGGGCTTGGTGGCCTCTCCACAAATCCTGGCCTGGCCTTAAGTCTACTAGAACTTCATTTAAACCTTAAATAAACCCAATAGGCTGGTCGAAGTCCTACCATTCCCATACAATGTAGCTTCAACTTGCTGCCAATATTTTTGTGATTCACCGAGATTCTGGCACCATGCCATGGCTAAAATAGCTCCAGGTAAATAAATGAATCATCGCAAGAAAGCTAGCAAAAGCTGTGTGCAGTTCTGTGGAAGCCAGTTAATTCGGGAGATAAATAAACAAGATAATTAAGTGAGTCTCCTCTTTCTCCTATGGCTGAGATTAAAAAAAAATAGCCTGCATTTAAATTTAGCTCAATATCTCTGGAACAAAGGGTTGAGAAATCATCATGCACTTAGAAGTATGGTGGCACAAGAGGTTGAATAGCTGCCTATACTACAACAGCATGTCATTTCACGGGGCGGCTTCTCAATGATGATCCATCATCAGTGCAACAGTAATATCAAGAAGTGCCTGGTATGGAAGCACGGGCACCTTGGGAATGGCTATTACCTTGGTGGTCATCATTAATATGGAGTATTATTGTTCTGCCATTATAACTTAAAACATGACTCATATTTGTGAATGCTAAAAACATTCAGCTGCTTTTCCAATGCCAGTGATTTTAAAATCCTTGCAAGATGCACACATAATCCCTCCCAAACACCACTTTTTGGCATCAAACCTTGTTCTTCCCTATTTGAAAAACAAATGGGTGGGTTTCACTAGCTGCATTCTTTGGTACTGTAAGTGCTAAACTTTCTATTGAATGGAGCGTAACCATAAGTATAGGCAGCTATTTGCCTCCCACAAATCATTGCTGCCTGAGAGAAAGTTCTTACTTTGACTTGAGGCAAAAACATCCTACAATTTACCCAACCCAACAGGTATGCCCAGTTTCCATCAAAGATGAACAAATAAAATGTGCTTTAGGACACTGTAGGGTCTTTATTGCTTAATAATATAAGGGTACAGATATGGGACCTGTTATCCAGAATGCTCAAATAATGGATCGTTTTCATAATATGAATCTCCATACTTTGTTTACTAAAAATATCATGTGAACATGAAATAAAGCTGTTAGAATTATTATGCCTCCAAATAAGGATTTCTTTCTGTAATTTGGATCTTCATACCTTAAATCTACCAGAAAATCATGTAAACATTAAATTACCCAATAAGGTGGTTTTGCTTCCTATACGAATCAATTAAACATTGGTTTGGATCAAATTCAAGGTACTGTTTTAGTATTATTCAATTATTTAGATAAAATGGAGTCTGAAGGAGATAGCCTTTCTGTAAATTGGAGCTTTCTGGATAACAGGTTTCCAGATAACTGATCCCATACCCAGAACCCTTTATTGCTCTCATTGCACTAGTGATATGGCCCCACTTTGACCCGCTCCAACGTGGATGTTTTAAGCATGGATTGGGAGAGGGGGGGCACCTCAGGAGGCAGCAGCCCCAGGATCTTCCCCGGACAGATTGCAGATGACCTGTTATGTTTGAAAGTTGCCAGGGGGTACATTGGATTGAGGAGGGATGGCAGCTTCTTTTCACTTCCGACAAAAGCAATTGTCAACCTGCGCAATGGAAGGTGGTCATTTATGTTTATGGCACTTGTGCTGTAGGTGTTTGTTTTCCCACAGGCCAATGGTTAGATACTATAGAGGATTAGCCTGTGTAAAGCCACTCTAACACTCAGATGCAGCTATTTAGATTGTATTTATCTGATAATCTGCTATATATATATATATATATATATATATATATATATATATATATATATATATATATATATATATATATATATATATATATATATATATATATATATATATATATATATATATATATATATAGTATTTTTTTTCATCCATCATGTCAGAATTCCTTCTAAGCAGCGAGTAATATTGCAGTATCGCAACTGGACTTAAATATATTATTAATAATAAATAATAGTTTAAAATAGTTTCATATGTAGCCAATTGCCAGCCCAGCCAATCAATATCTGAGTGATCCCTCCCTAATCACGTGTTGACAGAGAAGTCCATAAGTTTAGGCATTGGGCCTTGGCCAATGGGAAACCAGCTTAGTTGCTGAGTTGGCAGCCAAAAAATGTTTATGCATGACTTTAAGAGGGTAATACACTTTCCCCCTAATATTCCCACCTAAAATGGCAGATGTTGGATTATAGTGATGGGAATATGAGCCTTTCACAGATATCTGAGCTACATGTAATTGGATGTCTGAGACACCTGCAGGTTAAAAAGGAAACTTCAAATTATATCTACAAATGAACTGCTACAGGGTTGGATACCATGTTGCATTTGCATCCCCTCTGCCAGCCATTCAAGTTAACCAGTTCAGTGCTAGACAGAAGTGTTTGATAAACAGGGGCGATCCTGGTCCCTCCGCTGCTTGAGGCAGAAGCAGTTGCTGCCGCCCCCCCTCCCCCGTGCTCTTACCTTTTTGCGCCTGAGGGGGTCCACGAGGGCAGCAGAGAGGGCCAGTACGCTAGCGGTGAGAGCCTAACTGCGCTCTCTGCACTAGAAGAGCTGAATTTCCGCTTTGAAAAATGGAAATTCGGCTCTTAAAGTACCAGGAGCAGCATTTTTGCCGCCCCTGGTACCTAGTGGGCCGACAGCCTCAATTCGACAGCCTCAACTTTGCTCATTGGCGAATCTCCCCTGATAAAACTTGGCTTTTAATTGTATTCATATAAAACCTCGCTGCCAAGTACAAGACTCACTGCTATATTAATTCATAAGCAGTACTGGTCCATGTCCATAAAAGCCACATTTAATTAAAACCAACAACAGGTGGAACAGTGATGTAGTTTAGTTAATAATGCCACATATCTAAGAAGAAAATGTAGCACTGCTGTAAATCAAATATTTTTTTTTTAAATAAGGTATCAGTGAATTAAATGTCTCCCGCTTATGATTAATTTGCACAGGGATTGCCGTTTGACCCAGAAACCTTCAGGGACACCATTGTTTGTGAGAAGCCAAATAATAACCTCAATAAATTCAAAGGCTACATGTAAGTATGTCCAGCTGATCATACTTTTCAGAAGTGTGTGTTGAGCATGCTAGAGATTGATATATTAATTAGCACATGTTAGTGAAAGCACACTGACACGCTTGTTTGACCTACAAAACTAATATGTATGTGTTCAGTTCATTTTTGGAAAGGTGCCAAAGCACAGACAATTTTAATCAATTTAATTTATAATTGTAGTTCAAAAAATGATACGCTATTCCATTTAGTTTCCTCCTTCTGTTGTCTTAAGTCAGGAAAAATATTATAGCTCAGCGAATGTAAAATTGAGGTTTCACTGTAGTAAATAGGGCAGCATAATACATTTCCCTGACTTTACACCATTTGTTCTGGTCCCCTGAAAAATGTAAAATGGGGGTTCTACTGTAAATAAAGGGAAAGAGTAAAAGAGAACATGGATAGGTGCGGGATTCAATGGAGCAGCAGGGCAAGGAATTGTAGGGGTTTATGTGCATTGAGAGAATGGTTGTAGGCAAAACCCACAGCCAGCCTGTGGGTCTGGACTTGGATTCAAAACAGACCCTGGCATTTCAAGTACACAGAGGCCCAAACAGCCCCCCACCAGCCCACTAAATAATGTCTAGGTCTATGGCATCTTACAGCAGCCCCTCTGGCATTTGCTAAAACCCACGGATTGCCAATCCGGGCCTGCCAGCCGCTACCTATAAAATTCAATAATGAATGTAGTTACACAGCTATACACATTATAGTTTCTATAACTCACACACAGTTTGTCAGACCTTCTTAAACACAGTTGCCCTTACATACAATATCACTAACAGTTAATATTACACACAGACATAGATACACACCTATACACTGGCATTGACACACACACTGGCATTGACGCACATACACTGGCATGCACACTCTAAGCTAAACACACCCACACACAGATTCACACTCATCTACACTGGGGAAAAAAGCTGATTCAGCAGAAGGACATTCTCTACTCTGATCCTCTCACAAAGATCCTCCTCACATAGTTGAGGAGCAGTAAGCGTCTCACAGAGGGAAGGGGTGGAGCTAAATCCAGACTGCTGCTCTGAGCAGTAGAATAGGCATTGGGATGGTCCATTATTTGAAGGGGTGCTGACCTGACAAGATGTAAGTCTTTCACAAGCTTATTGCAGGTTCTCAATGGTAGCTTTAAGAAATGTGATCATATAAATTCTGGATAATAGGTCCCATATATGCTAAAACTAGTAACACATTCTAGACTTTGTCTCTTCCTTATAAGTGTCTGTATCAGTCTTAAACTGGTACTTAATGTACAGTTCAGCAGTGTGTTGTTTGCAAACTATGTCAAGATGCAAGGAAAAAACAATATTTTCAAGATTATAGCTCATGTTGAATTAAAGTTCAGTCTAGACACACTAACCACAGTGATAAAAATTTACTAATCTTAAAATGCTCAGTGTGTTGCATGATTGTGCTTGTTCTTGAAGAACGAATATACTGGATGTGTATGTCCTATCTCTTTCTGCAGATTATTAGCAAAAATTGTATAAGTATTGTCTATACTGAATTCCATTAATAGCACTCCAAAACTGTGCCCTTTGTCCCATTTCTCTATTCAGTTTATTGCAAGAGAATTATCTCTTGTGAATTAGAATACAGATTGTGGCACAAAAGCAAAAAAGTTTCTCTCTAGGGCAAGATAAGATCTAAGAACTCTACATGGACAGGCAGCCCTATTATCGGTCATCAATTATTCACAATATGTTCTTTCCATAAGAACACTTGAATTGTGAAGCCAATATTAACACCCAGGTCTTTTTTGGTTTTTGCTGACAGTTGTATGGCATTTCAGGAATTCCTGTGCAGATGTCTGTTTGTTTCTAAACTAATCAACACACATATTTAAAAATCCCTGGCTCCAAGGCCTTGACTGTTTCTCTCTGATATAACCTTGGCACATTTTATACAACTTTTTTAAATAGCATAACAAAACACATTAGCATTATAAATCCCATGTGTATCATGGAAGAACTAACTAGAACCATTAATGAAACATTAGACTTACACTATACAATTATTGGATTTGTGCATTAAATCAATTTACAGAACATTCTACCCAATATGGAACAAGGCCAGACTTTTAATATCTCCCATAGCCTGATCAGATGTACAAATATATGTGCACTTTAATCAACCTTGGGCTGTGTAAAGTCACATATTAAAGTTACATGATGAGTAGAGCAAATGCATATTTAGAATTTACAAATTAGCTTTTTCTCTGTACTGTCTCTAACTTCCAGCTCCCTGTATTCTATTTCCTCACGACACCATAGTCGGGTGCATTATATTATTAAATGTAAATATATCTACAGAGGTATTCCAAGAGCCTTTGTGCTTAAATATGAGCATTCAAATGATTGCATTCTATGGCATATTTCTGCTACTGCTTAAGAAGGCATTTATTTGAAATAAGGCCATACACACACAAAATAACTTTTTCATTTTCTTTTTTTAATATTCCTTTGGATTTGTCCAATGGAAACTTCAAACAGTGAAAATAGAACTTAACAAATTACATCCATAACTCACCAAAAGTTACGAGGAAGCCCAGGGTTCTACCCTGACCATTTAGCTATGGGAGCAGAATCAACCGTGTATGTTGGAGCAGACACTAAATGAACAGAGGCAGAGCAGTACAATAATTGTAGATTTGTGCTGCACAAAATGTCTCAATGTCTTAAATATATTGATAATGGGTTGAGTGCAAAGGACCTCTTGTATCTGTCATTTATCTTTTTTTTTTACATAAAAATGTAGTCCCCTAGATGTGGGGACTACAATATACAAATTGTTCCTGAGCAGACTATATTTAGATACATACAAATATAAATACACAAAAACACACACTTATTTTCTTAGTGCTAAAAAGTGAATGTTAATTACATTTGCATTTATTGCTCACACAGGCAGCTGGATAACGGCCAACGGACAGGATTTGGCAATGAAAGTCTTCTCCTGCGGGGATGTACGGTGAGAAATACTGAAGAAGCCATTGGTATTGTGGTCTATGCAGGTAAGGTCATGATCAAGGCCTAAATGTTTCTTTTTAACAGAAGTCCAAACAGAGTAAATTATAACAATTTGGTACAACTAGTCCAAAATTAGTGTTTTTTTCCTTTTCTTTGAAATTGCTAATGAATAAATTATGTGATTCTGGCAAACTTGTAGTTGGTTCCAGTTTACAATCTTGAACTATCAAGCCTCAATATTCTAATGTATTCATTGACTATTCAATTCCCCATAGTGTCTTTTTTTTTTTACTATAGCTATGTGTCCCATCAACATCCTGCTGTGAACTTTGAACAGAGCCATGACCCAAAACCAAATACAAAATCTACTGTCACCCCAGAAAATGTTCCTGTAGACAGAATGGAAGATTAAATATTGCATTCTGCTTCCAGTTAAAGCAGGAACAATATTTGTTTATATTTACTTTTCTCTGCCTGTAGGGAATTTCTGCATCTTTCGAATTGTTATCCTTTCCTTTTAAAATGCAACTATTTGCCGTTTTTTTAGTTATCTGATATTTCACATTGCCAAAGACTTGTCAGTGCTTGTGATGCTTATTCACGCTCAAGGCGAGTGGTTAACAGCTCTTGTGCCAAGTTCAAACTGCACAAATGGCTCCTGACTGATAAATGGAAGGGCTCTTCCTTGCTGAGATGAAGCACATTCATGTATGATTCCATTTAGTATACTCTATGAAATACGGCTGTAAAATCCAGCTGTTTTCCACAAGGTCTAAAACACCAGATGTTGAATCTCTTTACAGCTCACTTACATGCATATAGGCCATTTACTGCAAGAAGCCTTCTTGGAACTAAATGATTCACTTTTGTAAATTATTGTGCAAACTCCCTCTTGTCATTTTTGTTTCTTGAATACCACATTATGCAGCCTTTATTTAATTATTTTCTGTTACATCATATTAAAAAATGAAATGTTTGCTTCTACTGTATATTAATGGGTATTGACTGGCTCTATTCAATCTCAAAATTTCCTGACTGTAGTGATCATTCCAGCAGTCTTGCAAATGTATCACTGCTTTATAAACGGTTATCCAAAGATATATAGAAGATATAGACAAATGGTTTTATATATGCAAGAATGCTGCTTACATAAGTATTTTATAAACTGGGTAATTTTTTAAGTATGTCCCTTAAGAATATTTGTATAAAAAATGATTGTTGTGTATAGAGTGTGCATGCTCAATATGCTCCTTGTAGTTCTGCTTAAAGTCATCTAATGAACCTTATGAACATTAATACATTGCAAAATGGTACTTTTCTTTCATTTTGCCTATTTTTTAATTGCTATTGTTATTACACCCACCCACCATTACTTTTCTAACTTTTTTAACTTTTAAAACAAGCTAGAAGCTCAGCACACATTTGTCAGCTCGCTGTGCAAATTACCCACAAATCTTGCTTCAAGGGGTCAGAGTGGTTAATTAATACCATTTGATTCGGCTTTTTTTTGGAGAACAGCAGGCAGCCCCATGCCGAGAAAGCTATGGAAAATGTGTGCTTATCTAAATATATTTATTAAAATCCTTGCTATTTCTGTCTATTTTCCCCAAGGACATGAGACCAAGGCAATGTTAAACAACAGCGGTCCTCGTTACAAGCGCAGCAAGATTGAGAGACTGATGAATACCAATGTTTTCTTCTGCGTTGGATTCCTCTTCATTATGTGTCTCATTGGAGCTTTAGGTTGTAATCTAATTATTCATTTATTCTAATGACTTCAAATGTATTATACCCCTAATATTGTTCAGTTATGGAAATAAATTTAGTTCCTTTCATTTTTATGTTTATTATAATTTATACAAAATAGCAGATTTTTCTCCACAAAATCAGTGTGGCTACATTAAATAGAAGGTCATTTGTTTTCCAAGTTCATTATGTAACTATAGTTGGGTCAAGTTTAATTTTCTTGCAATAACCTATTATACAGAGTAGCAGGAAACAAACTGAACTCTAAAAACCAATAGGAATATTAGCCCAGCACAGACAAGAGCATATGAGTTCAAGCTATGTTTTTTTAAAACAGTATTTAGCACAAAGTCTCTTTTTCATTCAATGATACAAACACAACACAGGAAGAATGTAAATAAGGTAAGTATTGACAATAAACAAACATCATTGTATTAGCTAAATAAGATTTTCTCTGATAATAAACCTGCTGACTGTGGAACAAACAGATTGAGGCTAATAGCACATGGAATGGGTTATTTGCTTGTATTTTTCCATTTCTTTTTCAATTTGACCTCCTGCCACCTTGTATGTATGCATCATGCACCTGGTATGTATCCACTGTGCAGAAGGAATAAAGTGATATTTAGAGCCTTGTATATTTTCTGTCTTTCCTTGCTTTATTGCCAACCTGCCACAAATCTACAGAATTGCACAGAAGAGTTCAAAGGTGCCTTCTTTGCCTTTCACCAAATCTTCTTGTTAGTTTGCCAACACCGATCTTGCAGGAGCTTGCAAAGTTGAGTCTATGTCCTAAACCAGCTTTGACTGTGCATTCTCCTGCATGACTGGAATTGGAGAAATGACAGATGAGAATCTGAAGCCAAGGGAAAATGACACCTTTGACCAATTCTCTGTGGAACTATTCACATAAACATTTTAAAGGGATTTTTTAAAATGATTTTAAAGAATCCTCATGATTTTTATGATGTAGTTTTTATTTCTAAATTACACTGTTTACACTGCAAATAATTCACTCTACAATATGAAATGCCATTCCTGGACCAGCATTGTATTTTTTTAGTTGTAATATTGGTGTGTAGGCAGCCATCTCAAGTCTGTTTGGCTGGACAGGTGCTTTCAGAAAGAGCCAGCACTAGGATGGAACTGCTTTCTGGCAGGCTGTTGTTTCTCTTATTCAATGTAACTGTGTAGCAGTGAGACCTGTATTTTACTATTGAGTGCTGTTCTTAGATCTAACAGGCAGCTGTTATCTTGTGTAAGGAACCTGTTATCTGGTTACCTTCTCATTGTTCTGTTGTTAGGCTGCAGGGGGGGAAAGGGAGGGGGTGATATCACTCCAACTTGCAGTACAGCGGTAAAGAGTGACTGAAGTTTATCAGAGCACAAGTCACATGACTGATTAAATATATTCTATATAAAATAAAAAAAATTCTCATGACAGTATCCCTTTAATGCAAAGACATGACAAAAACGATGTTGTAGTGTGTTTTTTAATGGAATATAAACAAGGGAATGTATTTGTACATATCTTTTTTATTAAGATCCCTGCCTTGCAGTGTCGAACCGAGCTAATGCTTTTCAACACAATAAATGCCATAATTGAAACATTTCACTTGCCACATTTTGTAATTCTGTGAATATTGTTTTACAGGTCATGGCATTTGGTCTTCTCAGTTTGTGATACATCCACTGTTTGATGTCCCAGAAGCCAATGGCAGTTACCTTCCTCCTGCTCTTGCTGGTTTCTACATGTTCCTAACCATGATTATACTTCTACAGGTTAGTCAATGTTCACATGACTCAATTTTCAACCTGGTATCTGATTGTTATGGGTGGATCATTGTGCTGGATATAATCCAATTACAAAAGCTAGAATCGATCAAGTGGAGGTGTCATAAATGACCAGATAGATGTTCTTAAGATCTATATGGTTTTATCCATTATTGTAAAGGGAAGGGGCAGCCATAACCATGCAGTGGGACCCTCCAGGACTTGATCCATCCTGCCAACTGCTGTGAAAAATGTTGCTTATTTACAAATAACCCATGGCTTACCACAGTGGTTCCCAAACTAAGGAGCTGCCAGTGAATGAAGGCCCAAGGTAAAGCCCATTCGAGGGTAAAGTTTAGGGATCACTGCTCATTTAATGTTGATGATTTCCCTGGAACTATATAAGGTTGAATGTTAGGGTAATATTTTTCAATTTAAGGGGGGCCCACTTATAGGTGCATGACCAAATATAGGAATAAGAGGACAACAGAATCAGAGGACAACCAAACCAACAAAGATCCCTTAATGACTTAAAATTATTTTTTCCTGTCTTTGAGCATATCATATTCATAGATATTGGACTTATTTGTCACATGGTTCGCCATAAGCTAAAAACTTGAACAAGTGTCTCTCCTTTTTTCAGATCTTGATTCCAATCTCTCTTTATGTGTCTATCGAACTGGTCAAGTTGGGTCAGATCTATCTAATTCATAATGACCTTGACTTGTATGATGAAGAAATTGATTTGTCGGTACAGTGCCGTGCTCTTAACATCACAGAAGATCTAGGCCAAGTGCAGTATATCTTTTCAGACAAAACCGGAACGCTTACGGAGAATAAAATGGTTTTTCGACGTTGCACCATCATGGGATATGAATTCTCTCATCAAGAAAATGGTAAGTCACATGCTTCAGCTTTGTCTACAAGTTGAAAAATATTTGGGTAATTGGCAAACCAATATAATAGCATTTACAGGTCAGCTTTTCAAAAGCAAACATCTGATCCATTTGTTGGGGTTATAATTATATTGGGCATAATTAGTGAGACAATGTTCAGTCCACCGTTGCCTTTTCTGTGCTACAGGCAGCGGTGCATGTGGAAGGTTGAAATAACTATCCTGTGCTCCTAGCCCAGTGCAGATGTTGCTGGGCACAAAGCCCTTAAATTAGTGCCAGTCTAAGCTTGCACTATTGTAACATTTTAACAAATCCTTGCCTGAAATGTATTATCATTCAAATAAATTATATTGCTTTGCTACATGCATATGATGTGTTTCAGCAAACAACCTGATTGGGTTGAGTATCTAATGCATATTGCTTTTCTATTGAAAGTTACATTAGTTTAGTTTATACAGTATGTTTATAAACTCTTTTTAAAAAGGCATTCAGCTTTTATTAGTTTGTCACAAAATGCGATATACATTTATTTCCTATTTATTTCGTCTTCGCAGCTAAACGGTTAGAAATGTACAACGAAGAAGAATCTGATGATGAAGATATGACCAAACCCCGGAATTTTTTGTTTGATCTTGATGCGGGAAACCAGTCCACAGTGAGACACAAGGGGACAAAGGCTTTGAGACGTTGCCACAGCGCCCGGCCTAATATCCAAGGGCACTTCCGCAAGAAATCTGAAGGACGATTTGATATTTCTCAAGTGGCTTTCAGCAGCCCAATTGTAAGTGCATATATCTTCTATTGTCCTTGCTGTAGCTCAATAGCAAGTTATGTAATTGTCCATCTATACAATACAATTCAATTCAATTCAATTAAAGAGATTCTAAAAATAGAATGGAGCCATCCCTGACCTTTATTTTCAAACAATTCACCCAAAAATAATGTCTTTAATGCCTTACTTTTATTTTTGTTTAATGCTTTTTTTTTTTACATTTTAAAAGTTTGTTTTGGCTGGTGACTTTGTTAATGGTTTACAATTTTCATAATGCATTTTCAATTTTAATCTGAGAATCGAAAAAATACTACTAAATAAAAGTCATTATCTGTGGTGTACTGCTGTTGTATGCAATCAGTTTTGAAGGAGAATAATTAATACCCCCTTTAATTGGTCGCCTTTCAAACTTGAATCCATTGAAGTCATTTTGGAAACAAGAGGGTAAACCATATGTTAAATGCTATATCTTGTGTAGCTTTTTCTTGTTTAAACCAAATTTTATTTTTGAAAAACAGGCCAGTTCTCATAAGTAAAAAGGCTTAATTTTGACATTTAGGAAACAGGAGAAATGAGACAAGTGACAATACATGGCAGACATTTAGGGGATTATTTATCAAAATCAGAATTTTTCAGATTTTTTTTTAAATAAAATAGTCAGACCAAACTATAATCCACAATTTGACCTTATTTATTGTTAAAAAAACACTATATAATCAGATCGGAGGAGAATTCGATAAAATTGAGTGAAAACCTGAATCATAGGCTTTTTTCAGAAGTTTTTCCCGAATTGTATGAATTTCCTGGAAAGCTTGAATTCTGATTTCTGATTTTTGCCCTAAATAGTAGGATTTTTTCCAGCACAGACCACAGAAACTTCCAAATAGGATAGGGACCTCTCCCATTGACTTATATACAATCTCGGCAGGTCTGAGATGCCTTATTTATGGATTTGGACTTTTTGCATCCTTGGGGTATAAACCTCGATAAATTCTAGTTTTTTTCTGCTAAAAATTTGGATTTTAGTTTTTCCAGGTTTTGGCATTCGAACTTTAATAAATAAACCTCATAGATTCACTAGAAACATAAACCAACCCAATATCTCTAGGTCTGGTCGAAAATGTAATATGGAAATAAATAAAACAATTGGTTATTTAATTAGACAAAGGCATTTTATATTTTTAGATTTTAGAATTATGCATTTATTAATTAAAATAAGCAGAAGAACATGTCGAAGAAGAGTAATTCATTTATTTGCATTTATTTAGTGCATTTATTTAGTGCATTTATTGTGCCATAGTGTCAAGCTGAAATGCATTTTATTGTATGATCCATTTGGACACTCACCAGCTTTTCCATTAAGAAGAATTTCTTCCTCCCTGTTACGATATTGTATCATGAGTTTCTTTTTTAGTGTTGGAACTATTTTCTTCGTTCACTTTCATTGCAATCTTCTTTTAACCAGTAGTGTCCTATATAGCACCAGTGGGAAAAAAAAGCACAAACACCAGCCAGTGTCTACTGTCTACATCTATAAGTCACTTCTAGTTTAAATAAGAAGCTTTTGTAGGCTGGGTTAATAAGTTTATATTAAATGTTCTCAGATTCTAATATGTTTGCTATACTGTTTGTTATTTTGTACTTCTTGTGTGGGTGCATCTTTAATCTTGTCAGAAAACAGTGATTCTGTGTTCACCAATTTGAACTATAAAAATATATTATAGGCCCTTAATACTGGGTGAATTGTTTTCAGTGGAGTTTCAGATAATACACTGCTGCCAACTTGGCCCCTCAAGACCAAGTTGGCAGCTTATTGGTCTGTAAATGGGGGCCTTGTGGTGGTCTGCCTACTGGCAGGTGTGAAAAACCTATCAGACCCCCCCATTGTGTTATTTATTCGGACCATGATTGCATTTAGTGTCTGCATTGGCCCTTATTAGCTTATGATCTTTGGCCCAAAGGCTAAAAGAGCAGATCAGCCCGATTAGACATAATACATCAGTACCAACTCGTGCAGGTATATCCACTCTGTGACCTCTTTAGGCATTAGACATTAGAGTACTGCATTTATATAAAGATAATTTCTGCTACTTCATAAAAAAATTAAGATCAATTCTGGGGAACTTTACAGCGTTTTCTTCAGTTTCCATTCGTGCATCTTCTTGTGTCCACAGTATGGAAGAGAAAACCATAATTACAAGTTAGCTGTATCTAAGTGGTTTGTGTGACAGGTCTCTTCTATGATAATCTTCTTTTTTCAGGCAAGGAAAGAAACAACAGTTACTAAACAGGATAATGTCACTGTTTGCAAGAAATTTTACATTAGCTATGGCCTGTTGCGAAGATTTCTGCAGAGCATAGCAAAATAATCTCTTTTAATGTGACAAACAGGATAGCCACATCTCCCTGATCGTTACAACCCATTTAATATGGATATTAAACCAGGGAATTGAAGCAAATGAAGTTGCAGGTTTTGTCATGTTAAACACATTTTTAATGTTAACTCTTCGAGCAAGAGTAAATCAAGAGAGAAAAAAAACAGATGCTCAGGGACAGAAATCTTGGGGATTTAATGGGCAATATACCAAGTTCCTAAATTGAAACCAGTGATGGAGAAGAAACAGCACACTAAGATGTGGTTCTTTAACCAAGCTGTAAAATAATCAAATCAGAGGGCACTACTTTTTGCACTGCTTGCTACATGTAGGTTCAGGAATGGAATCCGTTATCAGGAAACCAGTAATTCAGAAAGCTCCAAATTACTGAAATGCCATCTCCCATAGACTCTATTTTATCTATTATTTAATTAAAAAAAATTTAAAATGATTTTTTTCCTCTGTTATAGTACAGTAACTTATACTTGATCTAAACTAATATATATTTTATCCTTATTGGAAGTAAAAACTGCCTATTGGGTTTATTTACTGTTTACATGATTTTATAGTAGACTTAAGGTATGGAGATTACAGAAAGAACCATGCTCTGGAAAACCCCAGGGCCTTGAACATTCTGGATAAAAGGTCCCATACCTGTATAAAGTGCTGCAATGAGTTTTCACGATGTGTAGCCCTAAATACATTTTGCACAAACAGAAAACACAATCTTACAAACACGCATAGGATCCTAGAACAAAACTGTATCCTTTCTATATTTCTCTATAATCAGTTAAGTTAAGATAAGTTCTATTCTTCATGCTAGAGAGCCTAATGGTATCCTACTGGGGCAGAACTACTAATCTTTTTATAAATACTGTATGATAAAAGCATTAAGTGCTACTCCCGTCCAATCTTTCAACAGTCCAGTTGATTTATTTTCTAAGTATTTTGTCCTCCTGTAAAAATCATGAACCTAAAGTCAACTTTACCAAAAAAAAAAAAAATCTCTTCCCCAGCGATGCAGCAATATTTGCCTTATAGTGAATGTATTGCTTTCCGTCTTATCAATAATGCTTCAGTTGTCATATAAATCTCTCTGCCTACTCATCCAATTATAAGCAATCTTCATAGGTTCATTATTCATACATTTGTCATGCATCATAAAAGCCATTTCTTATTGCCACCGCACAATCCCGGGTAGAAAACGCTGGAGCCTCTGCATTACTATTTATAAGATTGCCTTTTTGTTTCATCTGTATACCTATATTTCCAGTGACATTTCAATTGCTTTTGGGAAAGATTCCTTTTTTTACATATATTTTGCACAATCATTGAGGAAATTAATGGGCCAAATTGACACTATAACTGAATAGGAAACAAGAACTCCATGAATGTAAAGCTGCTTTAAGGAAGATTTTATATTTTCTTTCCTTGAAATGGGTCAGTGATTTTGAGAAATTCAGTGAAGGGAGGTCCACAATAATTATGCATTTAGTAAACAATGATAATTCACAAGTTTATCTTATACAGATCATTTTCAGAAGTACTTTTCTTTCCATGTTAACACAGCAGGGATATAGAATCTGTCAAAAAATGATTATCAAGTTTTACAGTAAAGCTATATTAGTGCACAGCCCATGTTTGCTTTAATGCATTCACTTCAGTCACTTACATCTTACTAAATTCATAGTAAGGCTCTAATTATGTATAGTATAGTGGACTATTGCAATAGATAACTATATAGTAGAGCTCTTTTTTTGAGGGGGGGGGCACAATACACTGGAAAATGATTTGTTTGCACCAACAAGCATATCTTAATGGTGGAGCAAATAATGAAAAACTAAACTTTTGGCCCTTTGAAATCTAAAATATTCTTTCTTACTGACGCATAATGCAGGGAATATAGGTGTATATCTGTGCAGGCTTACACCAGAGAATGTTTTCATGTTCATCCTTTTTCATCCACAGTTTAGTTCCATAGCTGACACTGGCTAACACTATTAACGTTAAGGGCACTAGGTTGCATTTCAGCATCTCTATAACATAAAGCAGTGATCCCCAATCAGTGGCTCGTGAGCAACCTGTTGCTCACCAACACCGTAGATGTTGCTCCCCAGTGGCCTCAAAGCAGGTGCTTATTTTTGAATTCCTGGCTTGCAGGCAAGTTTTAGTTGCATAAAAAACAGATGTACTGCCAAACAGAGCCTCCTGTAGGCTTGCCAGTACACATAGGGGCTACCAAATTGTCAATCACAGCTTTCTTAACCATCAATAAGAAGATGAGTAGATATTACAGTAAGTTTATTTGCATTTTACTGTGGCAAGCCTTATGAACCTAACAATGAACTTTAACGGCAGCCCTATGTACAATGATTGATTGTGGTTTTGTACAAAGAGATGGCAAAAATTGTCATAGTGGGTAAATGAGAACTTCTGTTCTGAGATTTCCAACTTTTGTATCTGCCAGGAAATCTACTGCTCTGGTTTCTACTGCAAATGTAGCTAAACATAATGCTAAAATCTAGTTAAGCTATAAAAATAGGACTTCTAAAAACAACCCACAGACGAAGGATGATTAGAGAGAACAGTGGTGAATCTGTTCTACCCAGATGCCAGCTATAGGACAAACGCTACTAATTGGGATGTAATCTTGCAGAGAAATTAGCATTTTGCTGCTTGTGACTCACAGAGAAAAGGGCATATAAGGAAAGTGAATTCTGTCTGCTCCTTGTGCAAATAAAATTCTGCTGCTATCCAATTTTTATTCAATTGTTTTGTTTTAGGTATTTCAGCATAATCTTTGCCTTTTATTTGAATTTCCTGCCAGTGGGAGTGAAGATAATGAGTGTTTCTTGTATGATAAAGCATCATGCTGACTCCACAGGGGATAATAAAGGCTGTTCATTTACATTAGTTCAGATGAAAAATTGCAGAAGGTGGTTAAGAAGAGCTAATAACTCTTGTCTTTCTATTTATTTTGTTTTGGTTTGTTTTGTTTTTTTTAGGAAAAAGATGTGACCCCAGATCATATGCTGCTTGCCAAGGTTAGAGAAGCATCAGTCAAGTTTGCCGCCGTCTCTCCATATGTATCTCAGAGTAACAACAGCGCTGCAAGTTCACCATATATTGACTTCTTTTTGGCATTAGCCATTTGCAATACTGTAGTTGTCTCCACAGCAACAGAACCAAGGCAAAGGGTAAGCCCAGTGGATGTTCTGTTTATGAGACTTCACGCTTATCAAACCAGTCGCTTATTCTGTCCAAATAATGGACTGGGATTTAGTGTTTTGTTTGCAGTGTGGGGTGGTGCAGTTTTTTTATAGCCACCTTCATTTAGTATAATGTAAGCACAGTTTGACTATTGCATGAACTTACATCTTGTTGCAGGAACGCAGACCTGATATTACAGTAACACTCCCACAGTAATAGATTCTTCATATTCATTAAATCTTTCAGTTCCATACATAGGTTGATCATAATGACTGACCTAAGCAACGTGTCAATTTATATTGTATTTTGTAATATACAGTTTACGTTGCGTATTAATCCATATCCTGTGCCAGATACTTCCTATATAAACAGTAGCCAGTTTTCTAGTTTTAGTTAGTGCAACATTTACTTTTTTAACCTGTATTAAATCTTCTTAAGTGAATATATATGGCCAGTCACAAAAAGGGGCAAGAAACTGGATATAGCGCCGAGTACCAAGGGTTACCCATAAAAACAAAGAAAGAAGTGTCCCATAATTTAAAATATTTCATATTCCATATATGGAGTTTTGAATGGAATGTTTTGAGTTATGGAACACTTTCTTTTCTTTCTTCAACATGTACTTTTGACAAATGACTCCATTGAATGGGGGTCCTACTTTTAGGTTTCAAAGACCAGTGCTTTGCAAACTTTGTTCAAAGTTATAATAAGGTTACAAATATATAATGTTACAATTTATATAGCTATTCTACTATATTTAAAAAATATTTAGGACACTAAATAAGCATTCACGTGTAACTGGCCTTTATACAACCCATGGCTTTGTACTTCCTTAGAGTTCTGAGCCCGTATTTTGGGATCCTCTCATCTAAATTTTAAACACCTTTAGTTTTCAGAGTAATTATTCTCACCCACTGGTTCCTCTCTTACAGGTCACTATGCCTCCTTTGCTGAAACCTTCTGGGACATCTTTAGAGAAGTTCCAACATCTGTTCCAAAGGCTAAAATTATTGAGTTTCAGCCAGTCCTCCTCCACATCTCCATCAAGCTCAGACTCAGGAACCCCGACCAGCTCAAAAAATAATAAAGTAAGTCCCGTCCCATCAGCTGACAAGGACAACATTTCCAGTTCAGGTGAAGCTGAATCCCAGAGCAGTGGGAAGGACTCAGTAAGCAAAAGCAGCGCTGACAACTGTTTAGAAGAAATGATTGCCACAGTTTCATCCTTTCATATAGAAGATGACTTCTGTTATGAGGCAGAAAGTCCAGATGAGGCTGCACTGGTCCATGCTGCTAGAGCATACAGCTTCACATTAATGTCCCGCACCCCAGATCAGGTAACCGTGAGGCTTCCACAAGGTACTTTACTGACATTTGAACTTCTCTACACATTGGGCTTCGACTCTGTAAGAAAAAGAATGTCGGTGGTGGTTCGTCATCCAATAACAAGAGAGATCATTGTATACACCAAGGGAGCGGATTCTGTGATCATGGACTTGCTAAATGACCCCACAAAAGGTAATCAAACTTGTAAACGTTGTATCCTTTAAATAGTTTAGTTTGGGCATTGCAGCAGATTATGTTGTCCAAGAGACAATGACCAAAAGATATGGGTAGGTCAATGGGAATGGTCAACGCAAATTTGAACTCTATAAAATAAAGGTTAAAATGGCAAGATCAGTCTGCCAGCAAAAAGAGGCTAAAACATAGCTATAATATTGTTGTTCTTTTGAATGTACATTATAGGTAAAGATTACAAAATAAAAAATCCTAGGCTGCAAGCCATATAATGTGCATATACAAAGCACTTAACTTGCTTGGTAAATTGAATTATTTATAGCACTTCAGCAATTAATCTCTTGTTAGAGATTTAAATGTCTCAAAATGAAAATTCACAACAATAATATTTTATTTGTTTTGCTGTGTAGTATATATGAGGTATTTAGATGGCAAATATTTTTCTTAAATGTGCCTGCAATTAAATGGTTTCTGGTAAATTGAAGTTTTCTATAATTTTAGAACTATCTAATGTACAATCTTGTATTAATCTTGCTATCTTGTACAATGAGCAGCCAGCTCTAATGTGACCCATAGGATACATATTTCCCTTTTCCCATATTAAAATTGATTTAATAAATATGCTGCATATTTTGACAATGGGGAACCTGGAAGTGTGTATATTTCCCTTAGAAGTTGGCTGAGGGCCAATATTTTGATAAAAACAAAGATCTTTATCGGCTTCTGTTTTAAGAAATCTCAATCAATTTTTCCACCGTTGATCATTTACACGGCTCATAAATTATTTCATGATTTTCATAGTATAGTTCGTATAAAAAGGCATATAATTTCTAAATGTAAGACAGACGCTTACAACTCTGTGAAGGGTCCATATTTAAAGGTTTTTAAGGACCAAAGGAAGATGTGATTACTGCTTTGCTTAAGTTTTCAGGTATGTTTAAGGGAAATACTTAAATATGTTCTCCATGGAGCTCTATTTTGTAATGGTATTTTTGTGCATACATTTTGATCAACTTCAAGCTATCTTTTTGATAGTTTGAGGATTTTTGCAGAAACATAATCATATTAGTAGGATTTGGCTGGAGAGCAGGTTGTTGATTAGTATTTTAGGATTTAATTTTTTTAAACAGCTTTAAAAGAAAAGATCTCATACATAAAACAAAGCTTTTGTTCTTACCTTTAATTGTTATAGAAGACTACAAGAAGTTTACACTTCCTTGCTTAAACCTTGCACACTGTGTGTTACAGCTAACTATATAAGTGATGAGAAGACTACAAGAAGTTTACACTTCCTTGCTTAAACCTTGCACACTGTGTGTTACAGCTAACTATATAAGTGATGAGAAGAAGCTGAGAAAAATACAATCGAGGACTCAGAGACATCTTGACTGGTATGCACGAGATGGACTAAGAACTCTCTGCATGGCTAAAAAGGTAATGCTTTTTAGGATATGCTTTTGTAGTGTTTTCTGAAGCCATGGTTAAATAGTTGATCATAAAAATAGTGGTACTATTACAATAATACTAATAATATAATATAAATAATATTAATAATATATTATTAATACTAATAATACTGGTCACATTTTTCTCACATTCTAAAAAGGCAACTGTTGAAACTATTTAAAGGGGTACTGTTATTGGAAAAAAAAAATCTTTCAAAACAGTTAATCAGTTAATATTGCTGCTCCAGCAGACTTCTTCACTGAAACCCATTTCTCAAAAGAGCAAACAGATTTATTTTTATTTAATTGTGAAATCTAACATGGGGCTAGACATATTGTCAGTTTCCCAGTTTCATGTGATTTTTTTTCCCCAAAAGTTAATAGTGCTGCTCCAGCAGAATACTGCCCTGCCCCATGTCAGATTTCAAAATTGAATATAAAAAAATCTGTTTGCTCTTTTGAGAAATGGATTTCAGTGCAGAATTCTGCTGGAGCAGCACTATTAACTGATTCATTTTGAAAAAAATTTTTTTCCCATGACAGTATCCCTTTAATATAGAATATATGTAATCAGTCATGTGCTCTGATAAACTTCAGTCACTCTTTACTGCTGTACTGCAAGCTGGAGTGAAATCACCCCCCCCCCCCAGCAGCCTAACAACAGAACAATGGGAAGGTAACCAGACAGCAGCTACCTAAGATAACAGCTGCCTGGTAGATCTAAAAATAGCATTCAATACTAAAATCCAGGTCCCACTGTGACACATTCAGTTACATTGAGTAGGAGAAAAACAGCCTGCCAGAAAGCAGTTCCTTCCTAAAGTGAATTATTTGCAGTGTAAACAGCAAATTGTAAATGCTCTTTGGACTTTGTTTAATTTTTTAATATCCCATTTGAGCACTGGAGACCAAAATGGCACAACGCATTCTTGGTTGGGCCATACCAGTGCTTTATAAAGAGGGAGTATTGCCCATTCCCACTATATCCCTTTTGATTCAAAACAAAAACCTTGCTAGTCCATCCATCTGCGGACTGACATTGCCTTTTACAACGAAGGTTATTATCAATCATTAGTGCCTTATTAAATATATTGGTGAGACCTTTCCAGTTTCCATATTTGGAAATCTTTTCAGTAAAGATAAACTGGTACAACTTGTCTTGCCATTCACCTTAATCAGGAGATATGTCTGTCTAGCAGCTGAAAGTCTGTGCAATAAGTAAGTTGTCTAAATAATGATGCTTCTTACAATTGTTGAGTATAGGGGAGCATAAAGAAATCAGTGGATTCACATTTTGCACATGGACTTAGTACTCACACATTGTACTTATTCCATGAGAATGTGTGGTCTAGTCCTCAGCAGCTGTAGTGAAATGCACCCCCTATAACCTACTTTAGGTTCAGTCGAGAACAAAGGGAAAGTTGTTGAATCAGAGTTGCAAACCTAAATTTGTTTAGAACATGCTACGCAACATGTTTTAATTCTAGTCATTACATTTCACTTTATTAAAGGAGTTCAAAGTAATGTGTTATATCTACTGCTCTCCCGCAACTTCTCTTTCAATGCAATGGTGGTGCTGGTCCTCCAACGACCTGGCCAGGTCCCTCAGCAACAGCAGTGAATTCACGGATGTGTGCAGATCCGTGAATTCACTACTTTATTAAAGGAGACCATGGAGACCCACCCTAAACAGTATGGGGGAGTATCAATTGATTTAACACAAGTTAAATTGTTTTTTTTTTTTAGTTTTGGATTCTGGTACTAGTACTATGTATTCATTCAACACTTTCCTCCTTACAGGTTCTAAGTGAAGATGATTTCGAGAGGTGGTCAAATTTTCGAGAAGAAGCCGAAGCTGCAATTGAAAACAGAGAAGAATTGCTTATGGAGACGGCTCAGCACCTAGAAACAAATCTCAGCCTGCTCGGTAAATAAATCACTCCCTCTGGGTTGGGAATTCTAAATAGGGTTTGTAACTGAATGTATATAATAATGCAATCCACAAAGCCATGTAGTAAGTGAATGTTTGTTAAATACAGTCTTATTTATGAGCATATTAATTTGTCAAAAAATATTTTTTTTACAAAAAACATCTGTATACCAGGTCCCCAGTCATTCTTTGAGACAGCCACATGGCTCTGTGCTCCAAAAGTGGAACACTTAGACCTGCACCAATTCTGCACCAAGAGGCAAAAGCCACATGCAAAGTGTGTAAAACAGATACAGTACACACTGTTTTATAGGTTGTAAATGACCCCTCCGGTCTTACTGAATAAACATGGCACCAACATGCTTTTACCATGTTCCATGTGTGAAATGTACAACTTTATACTGGATATTTATATGAATATATAGAGAGAGAGACCTGATATGCTCTAAATAGACTTGAATAGCAATGAAATGTGCTTCATTTACAAACTTCCTAGGTGCAACAGGAATAGAGGACCGTCTTCAGGAAGGGGTTCCAGATACGATCGCTTCACTTCGAGAGGCTGGCATAAATATATGGGTGCTGACTGGAGATAAACAAGAAACCGCCATTAACATTGCATACTCATGTCAACTTTTGGACCAGTCTGACACAGTCTTTACCATCAACACTGAAAGCAAGGTATGTCTTAAGTGATAGGAAAGGGGTTACTGAATTTTACATAAAATATGTATAAAAAAAGAAGCCAATGTATGGGGGAATGTAATAAACAAGGCACAGGCTACTTAGCAGATATGTTATGTTATAGAGTACAATGGGATTCTACAGAGTGCATCTATTATCTGCTTTGTATACTGTGCTTGAATGACTATAAAGCAAACACACCAGTTGTACCAGTGCAGAGGAACAGTACAGTATATCTAATTATTTAAAAATCATCACATTTATTTATTATACTGTAACTTTAACCTCTAATGGCTTATGGCATACCTGGCTCATAATGCCACATGTTCGTGCTGTACTGTATCCCCCTAATGCCTTAAGACATGCAGGATATGCCCACTCAGCTCTGCTCACCTGATAATACCCACAGCTATCTCTAATCTGTTCTTACAGATAAAGGTTCTCTTCTAGTCTGTTTTAGCTTCTCTATATGATTCTCATTGCCCTCTAGTTTTCCTCTTCTTACTCAGAGCTGCAGCCCTATTAAACGGCCTGACCTACTGAGCAGGAAAAAATAAGACAAATCAGCAAATTGTTGCATTTTGAACAGAAACTTTATTGCAACGTATTAATTAATAAATTCATATACAGTAATGCTAAACAATGCATTTAATCTACTAAAAACTGCATATAAAGCAAAGCAATGTTCAGTAGTAGTGATGGGCGAATTTGCGCCGTTTCGCTTCGCCGAAAAATTCGCGAATTTCGCGCGAAATTCGCGAAACGGCGAAAAATTCGCGAAACGGCGCCGGCGTCTCGTTTTTGACGCCGGCGCCCGTTTTTGACGCCGGCGCCCGTTTTTCCGACGCCGGCGACTTTTTTTTTTGACGCCGGCGAATTTTTACCGCGAATTTTCGCGGGCGTTTCGCGAATTTATTCGCTCGGCGCGAATCGCGCAAATTCGCCGCGAATTTGCGCCTGGCGAATAAATTCGCCCATCACTATTCAGTAGTCATATTTATAAAAATATGTCATTGTGTATTATATTCTTCTGAACTTATTATAGCCAACGGCATGGGTTTATGACCTTTTCTGAGTTTTACTTCACTATAAATAAAGTAAAAGGAGTTTTTACCCCGCTGCTGAAAACCATTAATTATTTGGCAAATATGGATCTTTCCTCTTGTGATCTGCACAGGAGGATTTGGCAGCTGAGAACCCATTAGCCAGAAAAGTACTTTTTATCCACCCTATACCCACCCTCCTTTCCACACATCCTGCTCCTAGGCACTCAACTCCAGAGACTTCAATTTGCATTTAAACTCTGTGGGTAAATAACCAAGAATGTCAACCTCTCAGTGCAAAAGAAAACTCCCTTTGGTGCATAAGTAATATGGTTTATTTCTCAGAAAGTAAAGTTCCATCCATGTGCAAATGGATCAACAGAAGACTGAACAAGTCACAATTCATTCTTTCCTCTGCTTTTTTCTTATCCATTGCTACACAATTACATTCTTTATCATTCTAAAGGTGATTAGACCCTCTGCAACGGATTATACCAGTCATTGATTGTAACACCAAAGGGGTTGTTCACCTTTAAAGTTAACTTTTAGTATAATTTAGAGAGTGATAGTCTCAGGCAATTTGCAATTGGTTTTCATTTTTTATTATTTGTGTTTGTTCAGTTATTTAGCTTTTAATTCAGCAGCTCTTCAGTTTGCTATTTCAAATATTAGTCTAAATAACCCTAGCAACCATGCATTAATTTGAATAAGAGACTGGAATGTGAATAAGAGAGGGCCTGAATAGAAAGACGAGTAATAAAAAGTAGCAGTAACAATACATTTGTAGCCTTACAGAGCATTTGTTTTTTTAAGCTGTATTCAGTGACTCCTATTTGA
Source organism: Xenopus laevis (assembly GCF_017654675.1). Lineage (NCBI taxonomy): Eukaryota > Metazoa > Chordata > Amphibia > Anura > Pipidae > Xenopus > Xenopus laevis. Next base: position 16,702,590 of record NC_054376.1, on the reverse strand, counting down.
TTGATTTAAGAAAAAATGGAAAAAAAAAGTTGCTTAGAATAAGCCATTCTATAACATACTAAAAGTTAATTTAAAGGTGAACCACCCAGGGCCAGAACTAGGGGTAGGCAGAAGAGACAGCTGTCTAGGGCATAATGATAGTTGGGCGCTGGGCAACTACCTCTAAAATTGTCATCTGCCTACCACTAGTCTGTGTTTGCATCCCTCAGTCTTATGCCCCTTCCTTCCCTCTATCACCCATCCCTCCGTCGTTCTCCCCTCCCTTCTGTTGTTCTCCCCTCCCTCTTGTCACCCTACCTCTGTCTTTATCTCCTCCCTCCTGTCAACCTTCCCTCCGTTGTTCTCCCCTGCCTCCTGTCCCCTCCCCTTCATTGCTCCCCCCCCTCTCCCCTCCATCATGATCTCCAGCCATTCCATCTGTCGCTCTCCCCTTCGTCGCCTGTCCCGGCCCTGGAACCACACCTCAATGCTCTTTATTCACATGTTAAATTATTTCCCATTACACGCATGTTATCCAGTGCTTTCCAGATAATGGGTCTTTCCCATCATTTGGATTTCCATTCTTTGTTTATTAAAACCATCATGTAAACACTAAATACAGCCATTAGAATTATTTTGCCTCCAATAAGGATTAATGACATGTTAACTGATCAAGTACAGGTATGGTACCTGTTATCCAGAATTAAATAAACCCAATAGACTGGTTTTGCTTGTGATTAGGATTCATTATATCTTAGTTGGGATCAAGTACAAGGTACTGTTTTATTATTACAGAGAAAAAGAAACTTTTAAAAATTGGAATTACTTGATTAAAATGGAGTCTATGAGAGACTGCCTTCTTGTAATTTGGAGCTTTCTGGATCACAGGTTTCCGGATAACTGATCTTAAACCTGTATATTTTTTTACAACATATTCTTTCCTTGTTCTTTCCTGCATTGACAGTAGATTGATCTCCAAATGTAAATCAGATGGATTCTGGGCTAGATTAACCTTTTGTTTATGACAAGCGAAATTCTGTTTGTCGAAGCACTCACGTGTGTTAAATTAACCCATTTAATTGTGTCAAACGGTAAATTGATTATGTAAACGTAATGCGTGTTTAAGGTTAAATATGATCTAAAAAGAAGTCTGGTAACGATGCCTTTGCTTTCCATCATTCTTTGTGATGTGCACAGCTGAACATCTCCGATTATTTGCAAGGAGATTGCGAGATGCTTTTATGACACCGCTGATCCAGGAAATGAAAAGGATAGTATTTTATGAAAGCCAATTTTAAGTGGCTTATGCGCCAATAATCTATATATGAATGCGTTTAGGTTCACTGGATTGGTGGCAAATAAAATTGTATCGGAGCGGCAGGAACTCTATAAAGCGCAAGCTGTACCGCTGATATATATACAGCTTTGCATCCACTGCTCACACACAAATATGGGGCACTGTTTACCTTGGCACCCCACCTCCAGTGGTAGGAACAAACAGGAAATAATAAAATTCAGTTCATTTGTTTCCCCAAGCTTGATTAAAAACAGTCCTTGCTATTTAAATATATGCCTGTCAGTGTTTACACTCACAACTTTTGTTGCAGCCTAACACAGGAATGTAACCTGTTATCCTGAAGGCTCGGGACCCAGGGCTTTCCAGATAAGGGATCTTTCCATAATTTAATCATCATACCTGAAGTCTTCTAGAAAATCATGTAAACCTTAAACCCAATAGGCTGGCTTTGCTTCCAATAAGGAATAATTATACCTGAGTTGGGATCAAGTACAAGGTTTTGTTTTATTGTTACAGAGAAAAAGGAAACACAATTTAAAAATGTTAATTATTCTAATAAAATGGAGTCAGCCTTTCCAGATAATGGATCCTATACCTGTATGCTTAATTTGATACAGGTATAGAATCCATTATCCAGAAACCCATTATCCATAAAGCTCTGAATGACGGAAAGTCTTTCATTTTTTCTAAATCCAATATTTTTAAAATTATATTTTTTTCTTTGTAATACTAAAACTTTTAACTTGATCCCAACTAAGATATAATTATGGAAGCAAAATTATACTCTTGGATTACTTTGGGGCATATTTATCAAAGGTCCAAGTAAAAAAAAACTTTGAACTTCGAATTCAAAAAGACCAATCGAATGGAGGTCGAAGGTTTTTTGACGTCGAAGTGGGCCGAATTCGAATCGAAGTATGACTATTCCCTAGTCGAAGTACACAAAAAAATAGCTCGAAATTCGAAGTTTTTCACTTCGAAACTTCACTTCGAAACTTCACCTCGACCTTTGATAAATCTACCCCTTAATGTTTACATGATTTTCAGATTTTTGCAGATCCAAATTATGGAAAGATCTGAGGCATGGCTACACATTGGCCATCTGTGGGACACTGTAGGTAAATCCTGGTTGTCAAAGTTACTTGAAAATATATCCTTGAATTCTTTTTTTTTTTTCTCTCCTTTTTCAGTTTTTTTTTTAACATTTCCCCTAAAAAGGTGCTTTCCCACTTTTTCTTTGTTTACATATATACAGGAAACTGAAAAGTACTGGTGCTTTTTATTTTTTCTTCTTCAAATAATATGAATATTCTGCTTGTACTACAGGTATGGGACCTGTTATCCAGAATGCTCGATACTTGGGGTGTTCTGGATAACAGATCTTTCGGTAATTTGGATCTTCATGCCCTAAGTCTGCTAGAAAATGATGTAAATATTAAATAAACTCAATAGGCTTGTTTTGCCTCCAATAAGGATTAATTATATCTTAGTTGGTGTCAGGTACAAGGTATCATTTTATTACAGAGAAAAAGGAATTCACTTTTAAAAATTTGGATAATTTGCATAAAATGGAGTCTATGGGAGATGGCCTTTCTGTAATTTGGAGCTTTCTGGATAATGGGTTTCCAGATAACGGATCCTATATCTGTATTTGTATTGTAATACATAACACTATTGTCATGAATACATTTCTTTTTATTTGTCCTTCAAGGAAACTTGTGAGTCCATCCTGGATTGCATTTTGGAAGACATCAAAAAGTTTTTCCCTGAAAAGAAAAAAAGAGGAATATTCAAACGAAATAAAGCTCCCGTTGCCAACGAGATGGAGGCAGCTCACCCACAGGTTGGGTTGGTGATTGATGGGAGGACCTTGAATGTCATCTTTCAGGGAGGCTTGGAGACAAAGTTCCTGGAGCTGACCAAACACTGCCGTTCGGTCCTATGCTGTCGCGCCACACCTCTGCAGAAAAGCATGGTGGTGAAATTAGTACGGGACAAGCTAAAAGTCATGACTCTTTCCATAGGTAAGCATCATGTTAATTTTTCCATGAACACAAATCTGCAGCAGTGGCTGTCTTTTGTTGGTTTTCACCATCTGTTTTATGTAGATTAGTGTGCAGCCCTAATGGGAGAGCAATGAACAATATGGAAAAGTGTAGTGTTGTAGTCAAGTACAGGTTATCCAGAAAATCACAATGCTTAAATAATCCTTGTTGTTTACACAGCAAAACAACCCAACTGGGTTTATTTAATGGTTGAATGATTTTAGTACACTTAGGGGTATATTTATCAAAGGTCGAAGTTAAAAAAACCGTCAAGCTTCGAATTCAAAAAGACCAATTGAATAGAGGTCAAAGTTTTTTTGGGGTCAAAATGGGCCGAATTCTGCCTACTTCGAATCGTACGATCGTACTTCGATTCGAAGTTTTTTTTTAACTTCGACCTTCGATCTCCCAAACTCCCCCAATTGCCTCCATACAGGTTGTAGGAGGTCCCCTATAGGCTAAAACAGCACTTCGGCAGCTTTTAGGTGGCGAATGGTCAAAGACGAAGTTTTAAAGAGACAGTTTTAAAGAGACAGTACTTTGCAAATTCGAATCGAAGTATGAATATTCCCTAGTCAAAGTACACAAAAAATGGCTCGGAATTCAAAGTTTTTCACTTCTAAACTTCACCTCGACCTTTGATAAATGTGCCTCTAAGAGGTACATTTATCAAAGGTCAAATCTCAAATTCATGTGAGTTTTTTAAAAATTCCCATAAACTCCCATGAACTCAAGATAAATCAAAATTTATTTTAAAAAAAATTGAATTTCCTCAACTCGGGTGAATAGGATCAACCCAAAAACTCCAATCGATTTTGAATCGAATTTGATTCGAGGTTTAAAAACTTGATTCAAGTTTTTTTCTCAAGGCTGCAAACAACTCAAAATTGATCCCAGGACGTCTCCCATTGACTAAAACAGCAATTTGGCAGGTTGTAGGTGGCAAATAGTAAAATTGGAGTTCTTCAAGGGCAAGTGTATGATAAATAAATTAGAATTTTTAAAAAAACTCGAATCAAATTTGAACAATTCCCTAGTCGAATTTGACAGTTTTGGCCATAAAAATAAAACTGGAAAATTTGAATTCAAAATTTGAATTTTCAACTAGACCCTTGATAGATCTGCCCCTTATATTGTGGTAAGGTAAATTGTATAAAGATCCTTTATTCAGATAACCCTAGGCCCAAGCATTATGGATAACAGTCCCCATACATGTAACATTAAAAGGATTACATTAAAGGGGTTGTTCAGCTTTGAGTTAACTTTTAGTATGATGTAGTGAGTGATATTCTGAGACAATTTCCAATTGGTTTTCATTTTTTATTATGTGTAATTTATTTAGTTATTTAGCATTTTATTCAGCAGCTCTCCAGTTTGCAATTACCCTAGCAACAATTATTGATTTGAATAAGAGACTGTAATATGAATAGAAGAGGACCTGGATAGAAAGACTAGTAATAAAAGTACCAATATTAAATCTGTAACTTTACAGAGCATTTGGTTTTTAGATGGGGTCATGGAAAGAGCCAGAAGAAGAAGACAAATCATAAAAAAACTAAAAAGTAAAAATAATAAAAAAACAAAATATAATAAAAACAGTTGAGGACGGGTTTGGGAGGCCTCTCTAGGGTTGGTAACTTTTATTTGTGGCTTTTGTTCTCCTTTAAGGGTCTGGGCACACAAGCAGATTCGGGGAGATTAGTCGCCCCAGCGACAGGGGGAAGGCACACGCGGTGCTTCATTTTCTGAAGTCGTCCAAAGTTGCCTCATGAGGAAACTTCGGGCAACTTCGCAAAACAAAACATCGCATTTGCCTTCCCTCAGGCGATTTTCATTTTAGCCGGCGGAGGGCAGGGGGAAGGCAGTTCGGGGAGATGGGGCGATTAATCTCCCCAATCTGCTTGTGTGGCCAGACCCTAAAAGTAACAATGGCTAGTGTTTATCTCTTGAAGATAATAAATTAAGTACATTTTGCAAGTTGCTTTGGCCACTACTTCATTCTGCAGAGTAAACCAATTAATTTCAGGTAAATCTGACCTATAATATGCTACTCATATAAATGTGATCTTTCAGTGAATGTATCCATAACTTCCCATGACTCAGATAACTGTACTGACACTCAAATAAACATTATTTTAATGAAGATCTAATACAACATAATTACAACTATCATTCTTCCCTAGGTGATGGGGCTAATGATGTGAGTATGATCCAGGCTGCTGATGTTGGAATTGGCATATCAGGCCAAGAAGGCATGCAGGTACTTTAGAAATATTTTATACAACAGCATATCACTGAAAGCTGATGACAATGTTGCTTTTGTTTACCAAATAATAAAGGCATGTGTTTTCCCTTTATTCTTTCACCATCTATTTCCTTCTAGTTTCACAACAGTAAAAGGTTCAGCAACATACAGAGGGGGTGTAGGCAGTGGTGTAACTATAAAGAATGTAGGCCAGGCCACAAGGTGGGGTTCTGGTGACAAGTCACCTATAGGGGGCCCAGAAAAAGTGTCAGCGTTACACCACTGGGTGCAGGGGTACCACCCTGGAAGGGTTTGTATGCCCTAGATATTCTGTAGTCTATAGGGTGTGTGCAAACACATGATTTCTAACTTGTGCGTCAAGAAGCTCTTAGAGGGGGAGTTTGTTATACCATGGCATTTGCCTCTCTAAACCAGTGGTTACTGGTTATACATTTCCAGTGGAAATTGTGATATCTTTAAAGGAACAGTTCAGTTGAAAATAAAAACTGGGTAAATAGATTGCCTGTGCAAAATAAAACAATGTTTCTAATATAGTTAGTTAGGCAAAAATGTAATGTATAAAGGCTGGAGTGACTGGATGTCTAATATAACAGAACACAACACAACTTCCTGCTTTTCAGCTCTCTAACTCTGAGTTAGTCATCGACTTATAGGGCGCCACATGGGACATAACTGTTCAGTGAGTTTGCAATTGATCCTTAGCATGCAGCTCAGATTTAAAAGCAAACAGTTATGACCCATGTGCCCCTCCATCAAGTCACTGATTGGTTACTACATGGTAACCAATCAGTGGAAACCAATAGAGATGAAAAGCAGGAAGTGGTGTTCTGTTCTGTTAGACACCCAGTCACTCCAGACTTTATGCATTACATTTTTGCCTAACTATATAAGAATTTTTTTTTGCACAGGCTATCTATTTACCCAGTTTTTATTTTTACACTGAACAATTCCTTTAAAAAACAAATCAAGTTCAACCTTTTGTGTCCTGTCTACTGTTCATGTGCGCAATTTATACCTATAATTTCAGGCAGTGATGTCCAGTGACTTTGCAATATCCCGCTTCAAACATCTCAAGAAGTTATTACTGGTTCATGGTCATTGGTGCTATAGCCGTCTGGCAAATATGGTCATCTACTTCTTTTACAAAAATGTGGTATGTATTTCAAGTGATCCGTCATGTTCTCTGATTAAAATACTGGATAGGATTAAGATACTTTCCAAAAATTCATACTGCTATAGGCCTTCTCTCCCCTTACATTTAATAAGTAATTATAATATATATATATTTTAGCAATCTTGTACTCTTGTAGTTGAAATCCATAATGAGTACATATTCAGTCCAACCAGCATTCACCTCTGAGGGAAGTCCTTGTTACACTCCACGGGGGCAAAATCACACTGAAATAAGATCATTAACTTAGAAGATGCCATTGCTGGGCAATAGTGGCAACCCAGAAAGTGTAAAACCTGCAACAATTAGGTGCATATTTAGCATAATTTTGCCCTTGACATGTATTTTTAAAGGGGTTGTTCACTTTCCAAACACCCACCATATTTTATTTTTGATCATGTTTCCAAAATTAAAGTTTACAGTCAAAGCTACAACCTCAAGGCTCTGTGCCAGTGCCTACTGCCAACATGTGTGACATTCACTCATTCTGGGAATGATTGCTTTACAAGAACATTAATATATTGTATAGCTAATGAAATTTATTATAACCCTTGAGAGAAACATATAGTTACTGATTGATTAAAACACCCATCACATTAAAATAATGAAAACAATTTGAATCCACAAAATATAATTTATTGTCTATTTTCAGAATGCAAAATGGTATTTTGGGTACTAAGAAGAAATGTTTGTAATAGTATCTTGGAAACAGATTCCCTTTTTCCTCCTCTATCCTGATATTATGTTATATATATATTTTTTGTCTTTTTTTAAAAATCTGTTTTGAAATTTTCCAGTGCCAAAGCTTAATAATGCAAATGCATATAATCTGAATACATCAATAGAAGTGGGCTTATAGCTTTCATCATATGTTTAATGGTATTTAGAAAATTGCCATTAAAATGATCATTTTAGGAATATTGCATTTTTCAGACACATCATTGTAGTTACAAAAAAAACAACTTTTAACATGAAGAAAACAAACTCCTAATATAAATATGACCGTTATTTCTTTTTGCCATTTAAAAAATCTTGCTGCTTATGAGTGATATGTGGGTCAACAATTTCTTAACCCACACCAACCCAAACCTGACCCAGCCCACTGTACCGCTACCATTTATATAGCGGCCCCTGACCTGTCCATTTTTAATGTCACATGAGGAAATGGGGCAGGCACAAGGCTATAAAATGTAGTGCAACAGGAGTTAGAGCAGGGGAAACATAGGGGGGAACAAGATTGGATGTTCGGGGCAGTCCTGTGTATATTTAGGCCTGCTGCCTACCAACAAACTGCCAAAGGACTTAAATTGCTGGCCCAAACCCACCCAACCTACAGGCTAAAGTTCAGCCCACACACCCTCTAACAATTGTGTTTGTTAATAGGTAATAGACTTAATCTCGACCTGCCCAGAAACATTAAAATAATTTCTATGCAAGACTAAAGGTGGACATACATGCAGAGATCCGCTCATTTGGGACCTTCCCTCATATGTGAACCTGCAGGTGGGCGATATCTGGCTGATCTGATCAGGGGCCTTATGACCCAATGAGCAGACCTCAATGTAGAGGATACAGGCGTTTAATCAATGTGGTCCTTAATCAGACAGGGTTTTTAAACCTGCCCGATCAACATCTGCCCAATTTTTGTCCAGATATCAATCATGGAAGCCCGTCTGAGGGCCCCATACACTGCATGATATGCTTCCAACCAGTGGGGTAACTAGATATAACTAGGCCCCACAGCAAATTATTTTTCATTCCCCCAAAATGTATAGAGGTTGACTAGTTTTAGCAATATTTATTGAAACTGTAAATGAATTAGAGCCCCATGGGTCTGCTTTCTCTATAGTTATGCCCCTGTTGCCGACTTAGTCTGTCTGCAGATTATATTGTCCCATTTACGGAAATCATAAGAAACCAATATATAATGCTCTTTCAGATCATCATCTCCTTTTCTTGTCTTTACCAGGCCTATGTCAACTTGCTCTTTTGGTACCAGTTTTTCTGTGGCTTCTCAGGCACCACCATGATTGATTATTGGCAGATGATCTTTTTCAACCTGTTCTTCACTTCCGTGCCTCCTCTCGTATTTGGAATACTGGACAAGGATATTTCAGCGGAGACGTTAATGAGCCTACCTCATCTTTATAAGAGTGGACAGCAGTGTCAGGTAAATGCAGCTTCTGCATTCCGTACAAATCCGTTTTCCTCTTGCATAAAGAGAACAGTAACATTTATAACGGTCAGGCAATCAGATCTTTCCCTTTGATTTAGATTATCGTAGGCAAACCGCTCCAGCAAAATATATTGATAAAATATATTTTATTTTGCTAGGATACTACTTTTGTTCTGTATTTGAACGACCTTGTAAATATTTTACTGAATCTATCCGAGACTGAATAGCATTTATCAGTGACTAAATAGGTTTGGTACTGAATCTTCAATATGAAAAAAATCTAAAATAAATACTGGGATTTGGGTAAAGGTGCTTATATTGTGTTGAGTTTATAGATCAGCAAATGGATGTATACATACATACAGAGACACTAGACCTCTGTATATATTTATACCTCCATTTCCTGATATGTGTGTCCATTGTGTACTACATGCATTTATGGATACACTGAATCCAGGATTTGGACAAATGTCATCACTTTTTTCAGGAACGGGAACGGGGTCCTTACTGCTCAACCAAACGGAATCTTAACTCTCAAAATCACATGACATCAAAGTACTATTTGAAAGCAACATATTTTTCAGTCTATGCCATTTTTGAGGGAATTATTCTCAAATTAGAACATGCAAGAGGCTGATTTATCAGTTTTAATGTTTTAAAAACTAGATTGTGAATAAATTAATTTTTTTACAATAGTAGCAATAGAAAAGACAATTGCCTTTATCCGTGCATTTTTGCAGTCAACTCCTCTAGTAGTGTGCCATCCCTAAATTTGTTCAGAAACTTTAATTTTGAAAATATTTGAGATTGCATTTTTTTCTGATATTTTTATAAACAGGTCCCTAACTTATTTTAGAAAGAAAGCACACATAGGAACTCCTTTAAGATGCGGTACAAACAAGTCTTTATTCAAATTGTTCATGGTGCCCAAGAATTGCATGCCCATAGGGGCAAAATTTGCCATGCCAAGGAAATATTTAAAAAAATATATATTTTCATGAATCTGAATGGAATTACAAAGTGTACAAAGTGAGCATTCTTTTAGGGAATAAAAGGAAGTGCATAAAAGAAAACTAGTAGGATAGTGTGGTGTTTATACAAATTGCCTACAGGCGTCACTGTGCATATTTCCTGTCAGCTTAAAAGTGAAAGTTACTGTTGTGTAATGCCTGCATAAGTCTCTGCTAACGAAGCACTGTTATACTCTACTCATTCTCGGCTACCCAAAACATAACAGACAGCACCATCTAAATTTAGTAGAATGTAGAGTACATTCCCACTGTTTGGGAATGTGGTGGACCTGCCTCTTATTAGGGTACTCACTAGACCACAGATCAGCCCATAGCTTTAATCAGTGTTGTAGACATATTACTCAGCAGCTCTTCTGCCACGGAATGAATGTGCTTCTCCTGATGACACAACTGTCAGTAAAATAGTATAATACTGTTTTATTAGCTTAAATGATAATTTAGCTTATCATTAAATAAATTTAAGCTTAATTGTTAAGCTTCTGAAATAAGCTGGACGTTTTTTCTTGTAATGGGTTCAGGGCACTGTGCGCAGACTACTGAGGGTTTGCAGTGAGTGACAACTGTCTTTAGATGTTTGCGTGTGAGTACAATAGAACGAAAGCATTGAAAAGTGGAACGTACAAGGCTCACCATTAAGAGGCCTTAATCACCAAAGCCATCTGATAAATGTTGTGAGTGAAGCTGATCCTCCCCATTCATGGCCAATTATAGGAAAACCCAACCAAGTATCTGTACAAACGTGGCCACCCTCTCTCAAGGCTGCACCCTTTGTTTCCACAAATGTTACAGGGGGCCATGGGGCACCTGACTGCAGTACCTTCTGTACCTGCATAATTTCAGCCAATTTCACTATATATACAGAGACACTTTAATAAAACTGAAAAATGTAAAGACAATACATCAATTCATGTTGTTGTGTGTAGTACTAAGTGGTTTGTGTGTGATCCTATTTTTGTTTTGCTTTGCAGTCCTACAAAATGTCTACTTTCTGGATAGCCATAGTGGATGCTTTCTACCAGAGCCTTGTCTGCTTTTTCATTCCATATTTTGTAAGTATACTGTTTCCTGGCAGCTTGGCAACAAGATGATTTTTCGTTGCCATATAATACTTTGGCTACTCAATAAAATGTGAGATAAAAAGTGACAGTTCTCATACAAAACATATTCTCTATGTTCTCTTTACTTATGCCAAGTAATTTATCAGTATGTACACAGCAGTAAGTATACATGCATATATTCATTTATAAATATGTTATCCATGGAAAATCTTGACACTGAAAATGTTGAGTTATAGTAGAAGGAAGAAATGCAATTGTGCTATAATGAGACTATTTAAGTTTAAGTAACTGGATTTTCTTACCTGTTCTTTATCTTCATTAAGACATACCGGGGTACAGACATGGACATTCTTTCCTTTGGCACGCCGATCAATACCATATCCCTATTCACAATCTTAATGCATCTTGCAATCGAAATAAAAACATGGGTAAGTGGAACATTACTTTATTATTAAAAGGAATATGTACCAATGGAGTCTGCATAGTTCCTGTATAAAGATTGTGACGTTGTGTAGGACAGGCTTATGTAAAGGATAAAGAAAAATGTGGCCAATACCCCTATGTTTAGTCCTAAAAGAAAAAGCCTTTATTAAAACTTTGCTTTTCACCACGACTGTAACATTTCAGGCCGGCTCTGGCCTTTTATTCTGATGGTGAGTGACCGCTGTAGTACGTGAACCTGTTTTATTTAAACACCATTGGGGTATTTCACAGTTAAGGTAAATTTACTCTTCAACCAACACTAGCTTAATTCTTGGTGGGTAATGTACCACTCAAAGGTGCAAGGTTTGTTTTTGTTTTGTTTTAGTTCCGGTAACCAATAGAAGCCATTCTTCAGGTCCGTTGCATTTACTGGTCTGTTCTTTGAAAGCAAACACCTTTTGGATTGTCCAGGGTTACAAGACATGGAACAAACTTTGCACTTGTTATTGCACAAGCTATTTATATCTGTATATTGATTCTTGTTTTGTCCTCACACACTAACTGCCCCACCTTCCGCCGCTTCATCAATGGGTCAACAGAAGTCTTTTCACGGAATCCTAACAGTTTCCAGCTTCCTCTTCACTTCGCTACTCTTTCCTCTTCTATACTTTTCTGACCTTTGATGTTTTCACCAATGCCCTTTAGAAATGTTTCAATGAAGGGTCGACTGTGAAACTGATAAGAAAACAAAGTACAGATGAGACATATGACATCTGATATTCAATTACTATCAGCTAAAGACCTACTGTCATCCAGTTCCTTTTATTTACATCATATATATTTTCTTAAAGTTTGATCCTGATCTGTTTCAAGGCAAACCCAAACTCCTTCCTTTAACAGGGAAATTTGATCAGATCCCGTAATATACTGTACAATATAATGGTTCTTGAAATAAACACAGACAGTGCAGGGATATGTCACTCTGGCATTTACTGCCCAGAGTTCTGCCACATAGTAATAGTACTCTCGGTTCCACTTTAATGTTGAAGAATCTTTTAGTAAAGACAAAAAATTTTCTGCAGTCTGAATTCAAAGCTTTTATATGTTGTTATTTTACAGTTTTCAAGGTTGGTTCTGATGTATCTTTTTTTTCCCCCACCGCCTACAGACCATTTTGCACTGGGTGACGATTATTATAAGCATTATCTGTTACTTTGTGATATCACTCGCTTATAATGCCATCTGTGTGTTGTGTAATGAGCCAGCAAACCCATACTGGATTATGGAGATGCAAATGTCAGATCCCTTGTTCTATGTGGTCTGCATTATTACACCAGTCATTGCTCTGTTGCCAAGGTAAGCTAACTCTGTTTGAATTCATTTCTGAACTTTGACTTCTGAAGTGCTCTCTGCATGACTTTTAAAGGTGCAGATGGACCCTGTCCTTGATATCTGCCATAGGGTGCACCACCTTTCTCTAACCTGCTTGTTTAACTGATGTGCAAGTTAGGGGGCCACGTAGATGAGTTGCCTATGACTCTTTCTTTCTTCAGTCATGCATAGAGCACTGCTTAACACAGGCATTATTTATGGGGATGGCCACAGCGTCCTATAGGAATTAATTTATGCTGAAATACAGGGTGCAAAAAAATGGTGGATTAAGCCAGTTTTTTTCCTCTTTGCACCTACCCTACCAGTTCAGAAACTGCTCTTAATGTCTTCAGTGTTATATTCTTTGTGGATTATTGGTCCTTCTCACTAATTAGGCCTTTCCATGTTAACATGGTGTGAATAATAAAAACTCAGATATGCTTATACTTGGCTCCCATGATGTTGTTGGGAAACAGCATCTTCCATTTGTAACAAAAGTTTAAAAGTTTTAAATGCCAGGAGTTCTATTCTAGCAATATCTTGGAATTCAAGGTTAGGAACAAGGACACACAGGCTACAGCATCTATTGTGTCTTATGCTTTAAAAGAAAAACCTGGCAAAACAAATCCTTGTTTTCACAATTGGGAAGTAGATTGGGTCAATTCTCCAAATAGGCAGAAAGTTACTTAAATGGTATAGTTTTCCAGCACAAACACAAATCATGTGTATAGCTTTGCATGATGTTTACATTTAAAATAACCAAACTTTATTTCTTCTTATTGGACAGGTACTTTATCCGGGCAGTGAGAGGAACCTGTGTCCCCAGTCCACTTATTATAGCACGGAAGCTGGATAAGCTTGGTAAAGCAGAAAGAGACTTAAAGATACAGCAATGGAAGGAAAAAATCAGGGAATCAATGCCTAGAGCAGCCCCCAATGAATTTGATTTTAATTCATCAATACATAATGGATATATTTTACCTCCAACTCCATCCAGACCACATCACAATGCTTGCACTGTAAAGAATGAAGCAAACAATGGCAGTTCCCCTAACGAAAGCACTGCTGCCACAGCTACCGGCGTAAGGCCTTACCGCAAAAACCACAATTCCAATTGCGTGGGACCTGCAAAAGGCGTGGCCAATCTTCTAAAGGACAATGCAGAGGACTCTAAAGCCAATCACAAGAGATCTATTAGCACAGTGACAGTTTAAAGACATATATATATATTATTGGGTGTTTATTAAATAGAGCCCAATGCATCTGTACATTTACGATGACTGCTGTTTGGCCCATATTGGGAAAAGATAGCAGAATTTTTCACCGTCACTTTTAAATGTGAAGTTCTTGTGTTAAACTGCTATAAAACGAATGGGATACATGTATAGAGGTGGCAGTGCAATCATTTTATTTTGTACATGATACAATGAATGTAAATGGACTCTACAGCTTTCTTAGTTTGTATTCCTGAGTCTGCGTCAGTCAAATGACTTGGCGAGCTGCTATAGATGGAATTGTAATCAAGGCTTCTTCATCTGAGAGGCGTTCCTGGTTTCTTCTTTTAAAGGCTTAAGCAAAAATGGTGCTAAAGGACAGGAGATTCCTCTACAAGATGATCTAGTATGTTGCATTATTTGGCACAACCGTCACTTGAGTTTAGCATTGGAGTCTGACAAGGGAGGCCAAACAATGCCAGTACTTTTAGACAAGAATGTACATTTCTAATAGTTTTTCTGGATCACCTGAATATATGCAAAGTAAAATACGTTGGAACACACTTAGATGTGCAGTAAGTGTATTTCTGGATAATGGTCTACTAAGGATTCCAACTAAATGCAGATTTTTTTTTTTTGTTTCAGAGTGGGCACTAGTTTTTTTAATACCCTTTATTCCACACAGCTTCTGCTGAACTATGATTAATAACATCAATAAGTTGTGACTCGGCTATGTTGGAGACAGGTGGTGGAAATCAATTGGTTTGAATAAATTTGACCCCATATTACATTACTTCTAGTACCTTCTAATTCTATTAACCTTGTTTCTCTGATGACAATCCACAATACCTTTACTCTGATACATTTTAAGGGGCTTAAATTATTCATTTAAAGGTAATAATGTAATTCATTTTACGTCCATCAGAACTTTCATGTATTTTATTCGGTTTAGGCCCCCAAAAATTAGTCTTTTAATTATCTGAGATGACGGTATTATTGTTACAAGTAGAATTTCAATAGCATACGTTGCTTATCATAGTTGTATTAAAGAGACTTGGTCCAAGTTAAATTAATCTACATAGGTGCCAAAAATCTAATCTTTGATATTCCTCATTTTTAATTGTAACGTGTAGATTTTTTTTTTTTAAATGTTTATACAATGTTTTTATTGTTCTGAGCTGCCGTGAACAAAAAGTACATTGACTGTACAAGACATATATATTATTATTTTAAAGCTCAATATTAAATTAAATGTATTTATTTTATGTGTATTACTTCAGTCTGTGCAGTTTACTTTGCATATCATGAATTGCATTTCAGAACAGCATAATATTTTCTGCTCATTCTAAGATAATTGGATTATATATTTGTACAGTGGCGTAAATTAATTAGGACCTTACTGGTCCCCCCCTGTAACCGCAGGGTCTGCTTCCCCTGTAGTTACGCCCCTGTTTATGTATAAGCAAAACTGATAAATCAAATAGGTTTTTTTTCTTTTGTTTGTTTTTGTAATCTGTTCTTTTGTGATAACTAACTCACCAGTGTTTTGCACCACGGGAAAAAAAACAATAAAGATGCAGGTCTATTATTTCTTGGACCCACTTCTGTTCCTGTGCAACTGTGCTGTGATTTTACCAGTATTGCGCATGTGATAAACGCATTGGAACATTCTTTTATATTTATGATTTGTTGCTTGAATTAAAAACACCAAAAATGAAAAGGGTTTAAAGGGAATGACATATAATGTAGCGTTGCTCTGCACTGGTAAAACTTGTGTGTTTGTTTCAGAAAGATTACTATAGTTTGTACAAACAAGCTGTTGCGTAGCCATGGGGGCAGCCATTCAAGCACAGTTCTACTGTAGATAACAAATAAGTTCTGAAGAATCCCATTGTATACTACAAAGCCATCTGCTGTGTATCCTGTGCCTTTTCTACTTTTTCATTTTTGAATGGCTGCCCACGGCAGCTTTTTTATCTAAACTATTGTAGAGTTTGAGAAGCAAACACACCAGTTTTACCAATGCAGCACAACAGTACATTATATTTTCACAACTTTAAAACACAGTTTTTGGTGTTACTGTTCCTTTAATCTAAGTTACAACTCCAAGATCACACCTTGTAAAAAGTGATGATGGTGGTATATATAGAGGAACAGTAGATATATGATCCAACAGACAAATGCTGAAGCACTTGCAGCACCACAGAACAGCAACATCAAAACTGAAAGATCTAGTTGAAAAGCAAAACCACTTCAGAGTCATAACTTAGAAATGTGCCTTACGTTCCACCTACAACACAAATGACCAGACAGATACTGTCTTATTTGGACATTTAAGGAGATGACCTATTTCCTTGGAAAGATAATGGTGACCTAAATACCCAAACAGAAGACAGGACATTCTGGAGAAAACACTATCCACATGGTTGCCAGAAGTCTTGCCATAATAAAGTCTTCTCACATTGAGAATTAGTAAGAGAAATAATTAAAAGACTATCAAATCAGTTACTCATTAAAACTGACAAGACAATCTATATCTGCTGTAAAACACAATAGTAGGTCTACAGATGCAGGAGTTAAGACAACATTATATTACAATAGAACCTGCAACTGATTGAAGAGTCTATAGATAAGAAATTTTAATGAACAAAAGCACAATATAGCCTGTCTTGTAAAACAAACCTTCATTGTTACCTGAAGCATTGATTTGGCAAGACTGGAAGAGAAAGAGAAGATCCCAGAATTTTCAAACAGGAAAAATTCATTAAACATGATCAGTCATCATCCCTGAAGAAGTTCCTTAGACAATGTGTTAATGTACACAGCTCTGTGGTGCAGAAACAATACCACAGCCAATAGAATGAGGGGCTTTGCAAAGGATTTTATTGAATAGATTTCACTCTTCTGGTTTAAACCTTGACCCACAAGGGACATCATTGCAAGTAAGAACTACATTTTTCAGCCTTCACTGTTTTTGGGAAGGCTTGGAAAATAAAGTACACTTAATGCAGGGTGACGATTGTGATTTAAAGTTCCACAAACAGAACAGCTGGTCGACAATACTCACCGTAGCCACTTCAGGTGATTTACACAATGCCTTACACTTCTTGGGACCCTACGCCAGAGCTCAAATACCATTAATATTCAATGTAAGGGATTCAAGCTTCACAATTCACCAACCTGCTCTGTCTTGTGCAGCCGTAGGACCTACAACCTATTCTCTGTCACCTCAGTGTAAATCACCTGAAGTGGCTAAGGTGAGTATTGTGGACCAGCTGTTCTGTTTGTGGAACTTTAAATCACAATCTTCACCCTGCATTAAGTGTACTATATTTTCCAAACCTTCCCAAAAACAGTGAAGACTGAAAAATGTAGTTCTTACTTGCAATGATGTCCCTTGTGGGTCAAGGTTTAAACCAGAAGAGTGAAATCTACTGTTTGTTTGAGGCCTGTACACTTCCATTGTCTGCACACATATCCTTCAAGAAGAACTAGTGGGATCTTAAATCCTTAAATCCTAAACACTGCTAGGATGTAAGTCTTTCATTATACATAGATTTTTAGGGATGTATCCTACATTTTGGCTAGTGTTTTTGCATTTGGAAACAGTTAGGGCCATAAACTAAGAGCCCTACTACTAAGTATGCATTTTTTTTTCTTCTGTACTTACTGTGACACAGTAACTGCAAAAACCCTAGAGAGAATGTACATCTCTCCTAGAAAGAGAAGGACCAGATGTAGAGAAAAGTAGGGGCTGTGGTGCCAAGGATGAAAAGCTAGTACAGGTGTTGGAATGATTTAGTCAAAGCCTGTGATGAAGGTGCAGGGATGATAGTAAGCCATCTGTGCAGCAAGAATAGTGAATGAGACCCCTATCAAAAGAATGAACTTTCTTTGCCTGTTGTGTTTAAAACTGTAAAGGTCTGTACAGGGCCACTCCTGCCATAAGGCAAGATGAGAACCTTGCCACAGGTGGCAGAGAGCGGCCACTTACAAGGGATGGGAAAAAGCTGCCTCAACTCGACCTGAGTCTTTACCCAGAAATTCAGCTCCACTAGCGATGCTGCCTATGACTCGCACCAACACTAATTTTTAACATGGAGCAGGAGAGGGATGTGCGGCAGCAGCCCCTGGAATGCCCCTGGGTCTGTATGTTGTGGAAAAAAAACTCAGGTGTGAATACAAGACAGGCACATAGCTGAGTGTTGCATTCTCTTCCTTTAAAGACACTTCTTCCATTTGAGTGCATTGCCACATGGCCTAATTTATGTAGATCAAAAAGACCAAAAATATATTCCCAGTCAATACTCTCAAAGTTAAAAAATCACTCTTTATTTAGCATAGATATTAAAAAGTAGGCATACAGACCAATTGATGCTCCGCCTTACACGTTTCGCACCCACAGGCACTTATTCATAGGCATTACTATTGTTACATTTGGTCACAAAATTTATACCCCAGGAAATCCCTCCCCAAATGTTAAAACCAATCACGTGTTGCCACCTCACGTTTCTTTTCTTAAAGCAACATACATATCCCATCAAATTGGTCATATTAGTATTGTTTCTCTGCCTATACCAATAACAATTCTAATATGACCAATTCGATGGGATATGTATGTTGCTTTAAGAAAAGAAATGTGAGGTGGTAACACGTGATATATTTTGTGACCAAATGTAACAATAGTAATGCCTATGAATAAGTGCCTGTGGGTGCGAAACACGTAATGTATGCCTACTTTTTAATATTTATGCTAAATAAAGAGTGATTTTTTAACTTTGAGAGTATTGACTGGGAATATATTTTTGGTCTTTTTGATTTGGGTGCCCTTTGGAGTTGGGGGCTATATCCCAGCATTTCTGGCCCTTTTTTGACAGGCCCATATAGATTGCAGCAGTTGAATAAGAAGTGTATTCTAATTTATGTAGAAACACATAATTTAGCAGGCATTTAGTCACCAGTCAGATCTGGCTACACATAGCAAAATGCAATATTTGTGGCTTATATTCCATGGTTTTAACAGTACATGATAGATTCCATTTTTCAATAAGGTACCATCAATAAAAAAAAACATGGAAAAAGCACAACCAAACTGTAGCACACAGGCTGTTGCTTGGGGAAAATCAAATTTTTTTCATTAGTCTCATATCATATGAAGCAAACAGGCTATGCTAGATTCCTGCAGTGGGTGGGGTACTGGAGGGTTACCCGCAAAAACCTGTGGTACCCTGTGGTTTGCTGGTGGAAACTCCGGGTGTGGGTATAGACGCAGTTCTGCCGGTTTGTGGCTTGGGCCACGGGTCTTCTCACTAGCGATTTTTACTCCTTTTTTTCCTGATCACGCCTACTTCCGATGATGTCACTTCCAGTTTACAATGACAGCGCTTCCTGATTCTTGACGGTCAGTGGGTCGTGGATCCGGGGGCGTATAAGGTACTTGCGGGTCGGGTCTGTAGCGGGTCCAAGCGTGTAAGAATGCGGGTATGGGTCGGGTACGGGTTCCAAAAATGGACCCGCACAGGACTCTAGGCTATGCAACTTTTAAGCATGCGTCATACAGCTATTGCTGAACTACAACTGAGGCATATTTTGACAGACATCACAGATGTGATTTCCTCCACCTACTGAAACTTTTCATTCCCCCCACCCAACAGCATTAGACCAGGAAGTGATTGGCTGCTACTGGTTTCTGATTTTTGCCAGTAAACTCCAGCTAAAATACAGACAAAAAAGTCAAATCATGCAGTTTTGTGGCTTTTGTTTAGCTATAATTCCCAGCATATGTAAGTCTAAGGCTGTACCTCATGATAGAAGCAACCTGTCCATTTAGTGGCATCTATAAAAGCATTAAAAGGCCAACAGGCTGAGACATATATTAATTCATATTACTCATTAATTACAGTATGTATTTATAGTATATACACTGCAAGTTGAAATACCCAGCCTTGCCTGAAAAGGTCGATGTTCTATCTGTAAACTAAATTAAAAATAAACATGCTGCATTGCAAACCATTCTGTACTGTAAAGAAGACTGCTGAGTGCTGGACATTATTTTTAGTTTTTAAATCAAATGCAAAGTTATACAGCTCTATTAACCCATACCTCTAGGGTGAGAGGTGCTCTTTAAGCCGTCATCGCTAACCTTAGAAACGGCATGTTCTGATTTCAGAACGCAACGTTTACATGAACTTTTACCATGATGTAGAGAGTGATATTCTGAGGCCATTGCTCTGCATTTTATTATTTGTGGTTTTTCGGTTATTTAGCTTTTTAGTCAGCAGCTCTCTAGTTTGTAGTTTCAGCAATCTGGTTGCAAGTGTCATTATTACCCTAGCAACAATGCATTCATTTCAATATGTGACTGGAAAATGAATAGGCGAGTAATAAAGTAGCAAACATACATTTTTAGTCTTACAAAGCATGTGCTTTTTAGATGGGGTCAGTAACCCCAGAATGCAGTGGGAAATAATTAAAAAACAGTAGCGTAACTATAGATGAAGCTTCCTCTATAGCAACAGGAACCCACCCCCCTTCACCAGCCACTCTCTTACCTGCGGCTGGGAAGCAGAGCGTGTCTCACAGGACGAATAGTGGACGGGGTATGGGTGGGGAGTGGGTGGAGTCCTGGCATGAAGTGGGAGGGAGGCAGGAAGTGGGAGGGAGGATGGGGATCGGAGTATGGTAGGCCCCTCTGAAGATTTTTTGCAGGGGGGCACGGCGCACTCTAGTCCACTGTTCAAAAACTATAAAAAATATGGGGGCCAATTAAAAAGTTGCTTAGACTTATCTAGGGTTGCCACCTTTTCTGGAAAAAAATACCGGCCTTCCTATATATTTATCTTTTTCCCTATTAATAACATTGAGATCAACCATCATTTTTACCGGCCAGGCCAGTAAAATACCGGCCAGGTGGCAACCCTAGACTTAGCCATTAACTAAAAAGTGAACCACCCCTTTAATGCAGTGCCTGCCAGAAGAGCTATTGATGCTGCTTTTCTTTTGCACACTCATAACAAGGTTCTCCTATAAAGGCAGAACTCTTATTAATCATGTTTTTATTGTTGGAGCAACAAGCAGTTTTCCAGATAAACTGTGCTCCATCATAGCCGTGTCAGTGTAATGTCTTCTCAGCTATTGGAATTTAAAAAAAAAAATCAAAGACAAAAACCCCTGTCCCTGATTATGTACCCTTTAAAAAAATTCCTATAGATAGTGGAAGTCTGTGACCTTAGACTATGTAAATATGCATGCCAGGTAAAAAAGCACTTTCAAATAATGACAACATCATATCACAGCACTTGAACTACTGTAAGTGCAGTGAGCAAAGTGCAATTTTGGATGCAATCGCTATTTATCTCTACCATTCAGTGTTTTGGCTTAGAATTCCACTGTCATTGGGGTTGGCAAAATTGTGGTTAATCCTGGAGCTACAGCTTGCTCAAAATGTGACATTAGTTCCATGGCGGCATGCGTAAAAAAAAAAGATGCGCATCAAACAACATTTTTTTGACGCCCATAGACTTTAATGGGCGTCAGCAACAATTCGCCGGCGGCAAATTTTTGGCAAAACTAAACGGGTCAAATTCACCCATCCTAGTTGATATGTGAGAGATATGGATAGAATTAGTAACTATAGTAAACAATGTTTCAGTATTAGGCTATTGCGTTACAAAGGTATTTATTTTAATCTTATCTGTATTATGAAAGAAGATAAATGGAAGGAATGTAATTGTAGATAAACTTATAATTGTGGTTTACTTAAGACGTAGATTATGTAAATTCACTGAAGCTGTTGTTTTCCCGCCAGTTTGTGGTTTTAAGGCATGTCCATAGTTGAGTTTGGCACTTTGAGAAAGGCCTTGGATGGGGCCAAAACGTTAGTCTTGAGCCAATTTATTAATAAAAATATTTTCTACAATTTTAAGACCTGACAGTGCTGATCCTTTTTGCATTTGTTTATCAAGACCCAAATGGTAGATTAAAAGGAACACATATATATATAGATATAATGATCCCGCCCAAAAATGATTACCCCGTCTCAGCTTACTTTATGTAGGTTATCTGTAATGTTCATTTTGATATACAATGGTTCTATAAGTGTACAACCTGTTATTGGTTAAATATATGAGCGGTAAATGAATTACTGTTGCCAAACTTTCTCTGCATCTAATTGTGTTTTTATATGCATTTCCTTTTTGGTTTTATCCGCAGGTACATCTATTGATGTTTGAATAAGCCTTAATCCATACAGCAGGGCTACATAACCTACATAAAGTAAGCTGAGACGGGGTAATCATTTGAGGGCAGGATCATTATATCTATATAATTTTGAATCAGTTTTTTTTTTTTTTAGCAACACCCAAAGTGATACTACTAACGATTACAACAAATTCTTAGCAGTTTACAGTATAAATGAGGCAGAGTAGCACAATATGGTATAGGCAATTAATAGCACTGTATATATTATTTATAGCCTCACTATTTATGCTATTCCAGTTTGCCCAAGCAATTTCAGGTTACAGCCAGTGCAATAAATGGAAAATAACCATTACAAAGTAGAAGCATTTGAAACAAACCTTATTTAACACACTGTTTCAATTATCTCTCAAAGTGTTTTTCTTTACTTTATATTTTTGCATCTCACCTCTTGATTTGCCCCTTAAACCAAGTAATGGATATTCACTTGCCTTCTCCTGTTTAATATTCCTCAATCTATTTTGTTTGGAGAAATGCAAATGTGGAAAGACTGGTTTTCTTTTCCCAAGGTGTTCTGGTGCCCCCTACTGCCCAAAGCCCATAATGTGTTTTTTTATTCATCAGGCAACATTAAGAATGAAGCTTCAAGTAAAGTTTCACAGGAAATGGCATTTAAATATCAACGTAATCATTAATTTGCTGCTAGAGAGCCCTTGATAATCAGCATGTGGTGAGGCCTCATCTGGAGTATGCAGTTCAGTTTTGGACTCCAGTCCTTAAGAGGGATATAAATGAGCTGGAGAGAGTGCAGAGACGTGCAACTAAATTGGTTAGAGGGACGGAAGACTTAAATTATGAGGGTAGACTGTCAAGGTTGGGGTTGTTTTCTCTGGAAAAAAGGCGCTTGCGAGGGGACATGATTACACTTTACAAGTACATTAGAGGACATTATAGACAAATGGCAGGGGACCTTTTTACCCATAAAGTGGATCACCGTACCAGAGGCCACCCCTTTAGACTAGAAGAAAAGAACTTTCATTTGAAGCAACGTAGAGGGTTCTTCACAGTCAGGACAGTGAGGTTGTGGAATGCACTGCCGGGTGATGTTGTGATGGCTGATTCAGTTAATGCCTTTAAGAATGACTTGGATGATTTTTTGGACAGACATAATATCCAAGGCTATTGTGATACTAAACTCTATAGTTAGTATAGGTATGGGTATATAGAATTTTAATTAAAAGTAGGGAGGGGTGTGTGTATGAATGATGGGTTTTCATTTGGAGGGGTTGAACTTGATGGACTTTGTCTTTCTTCAACCCAATTTAACTATGTAACTATGTAACTATGTTGTTTTGTTTAAATTCACATGGTTTATTTGTATGTTGGGTGCTACATCACATGAAATATTGCATTGCAGTGTGTTCGGATCATATATATATATATATATATATATATATATATATATATATATATATATATATATATATATATATATATATATGTATATATATATATATATATATATATTAAATGCAATTTTTTAGAATAACAAGCATATAAAATAATTTAGAAACTTAAAAAAGTTGTGTCAAAAGTGTTAAATATTTTAATCTAATGACAAAGATTCCATCATTTACAAACTAGAAAAGCAATTCCCATACAAGATCTGATCTTGTGACAGTAAAATCTCACGCAATTGCATACTGTGAATGGAAAAACAGTAAGGCATACTTTGCCTTAAACCCATGAATTGCAGGTCTGCGTTCCCCAATGTTTGAAGGGGTTAAATGTCAGTTGCTATTCAAATATGAATTTAGAACAGTTATAGCTGTATTTATCAATACAAATACAAAATCCATTTACTTTGCCCTTTTTTTCCCCAGAATCTCTTATGGTTTATGCCAAGTAAGTCCAAAGTCTTTCTGAACAAGCAGAAGGGATGGGAAGCCCTATAATTACCTGGATATGCCAATAGAAAACCTCACATGCAGCTCACAAAAGCTTGTATTAACTTAAGCACAATTCTATACACACCACAATTTAAAGGGGTTGCTCACCTTCCAAACACTTTTTTTCAGTTCAGCTGTTTTCCGAGTGTTCCCCAGAAATTAAGACTTTTTTAATTACTTTCCATTATTTATTTTTTACTGTTTTTCCAAAATCTAAGTTTAAAGTTGAATGTTCCTGTCTATGTGTTTGAGCCGGGCAGACTCTAAACTGTTACAATTTTGCAACATTTAGTTTTTTAGCAGCATCTTTGGAGTATTGGCAACTATTGTGGCTATGGGATAGCAGGTATAGTAGGGAGAGATGGTGCCTATAGTAGCAGTGGATAATAGTCTCTGGGAAGGGAGTGTGGCTATGGGATAGCAAGTATAGTAGGGAGCGATGGTGCCTATAGTAGCAGTGAGGATAATAGTCTCTGGGAAGGGACTGTGGCTGTGGTATAGCAGGCATAGTAGGGGGAGATGGTGCCTATAGTAGCAGTGGGATAATAGTCTCTGGGAAGGGAGTGTGACTGTGGGATAGTAGGTATAGTAGGGAGAGATGGTGCCTATAGTAGCAGAGGAATAATAGTCTCTGGGAAGGAACTGTGGTTGTGGGATGAAAGGTATAGTAGGGAGAGATGGTGCCTATAGTAGCGGTGGGATAACAGTCTCTGGGAAGGAATTGTGGTTGTGGGATGGCAGGTATAGAAGGGAGAGATGGTGCCTATAGTAGCCAATACCCTCTTGGAAGGAACTGCTAGGCTGTATATATAACAAAGTAAAATGGTGCTTGTACAATGCTAACCAAAATCAGAGCTGCAAATTCTGTTGCTTGGATCACGCCACCAATAAAGACAGCTGTGGATGTGACTTTTCCATATTAGAGAAACAGAAAGAGAAATCGGGCTTCTTTAAAGGTCCTATTAGCCACTCCCAGTATAAAACACACACAATGCATACCTAAAACCACATTAAAAATTCAACTCAGTTTAAGTATATCAGGTTAGTATTGCACACTAACCTGATATACCAGATATTCAAGATCATTGAGGCAATTTATCAGACCCTCCTAATGGTTTATCACAGCACTTAAATGTATTCTAATACCACAAACAGATTTATTGGGAACTGAAATGGCACAAGAATGCAAAATATTTTGGGCCACTCCGTTTGGCAGGCATTTAGGGGATAGGTCAGGCTCTTTACATCTAAACATTCTACTTCTAATAAACAACCCCTCATTCCTCCAGTGCAGCTGTATTTTGCCATTTCTCCCAGTGAAAGCAAAAATGCTTACTAGTCTAGCAATATCTTTAGTGGCAGCCATTCTGCCTCAAATATGGAGGCATTAATAAAAATGAGTGGCTGTCCCTAGAATTCCCTGTACCATAAATCCAAACAAAGGTGGTTCGGAGGACAATTTTTTACCACTTCCAGCTCCTTTAAGAAACATCCAGAGAAGTTCGGGAAAGCTCAAGTCCACAGGTTGAGCAGCAATCTATTATTACATTCTTTGTACTTTTCCCCCCAGTTTATAGATACAAAACAGTAATTTTAAGTGCTTTTAGACTAAAGCACATTTTTTAAATATCATAAAATAAAATGCAATATAAAAATGTTGATATTAAGGCAAAAGTGTATATTGGATTCTGTAAAGTGTCATTATAATTAATTTGCTGTATTGCTGAGCACATGCTTGAGCAAAATATAGTTAGCGACACTGTACAGTAAATTGATCCACATGTTTTCTTAAGCCAGCTCAAAGAATACATTTCTTTTAATGCGGTCACTCTCAAACTGATCAGAATAGCAAACAGTTCCTACACACTTTCTTGATCCAAAAAAAGATGCAAAATGGCAGTCATGGAATGGGGAAAAGAGTTTATTTTATATTGTAGCAAGTTCTGCTCCATCTTTAGATCTAAACTTACCATGCGCTAATGATCCATTAACATATTTGAGATCCCTTCCCAGCCTTTGATGGATTAAGGTGATGTCCCCAACCCTTTGTTCCCTAGTGAGATACATTCAAATGTAAAAAAAAAGAAGAAGAGCTGGAGAGCAAAACAAGCATGCAAAAAGTTCTTGGGGTACAAAGCAGGGCTTCTGATTGGCTTTTGGTAGCACCTATGTGGACTACCAGCCAACAGGAGTCATCTGGTTTTTATGCAACTAAAATTTACCTTCAATCCAGGAATTCAAAAATAAGCACCAGCTTTGAGGCCACTGGGAGCAACATCCTAGGTGTTGGTGAGCAATATTGCTTGGGGAGCTGTGGATTAAAGTAATGTGGACTATATAACCTATGAGAGTCCCTTGCTATGAATTACTTGCACCATTTTTCGTCACGTCAGATTAAATCCAGAGCTGTGTCCAAGTCTACGTTTGTGTTTGGCCAACAAAGCATAGAAGCTAAACACTTATTGGTACAGTAAGTTTGACAGACCAAATAATAGTTTACTTTTGCATTGTCTATATCCTCATTTCCAATGTCATCTGAAGTGAAGCAAAATGCTCTTAAACAAATATGAGCTGATGCACATATTGTATGGTCTTTAAAGGGGTTGTTTACCTTTAAATGTAATGAGTATGATACAGAGCGATATTCTGAGACAATTTACAATAGATTTTCATTTTTTTTTTATTATTTGTGTTTTTCTTAGTTATTTAGCTTTTTGTTTAACAGTTCTCCTGTTCCGACCCTAGCAACCAGAAACTGCAGATTACCCTAGCAACCATGCAATGATTTGAAGAAGACTAGAATATGAAAAGGAGAGGGCCTGCATAGATAAACAAGTAAGAAAAAGTAACAAAAATACATTTGTTGCCTTACAGAGAATTCCATTTTTAGAGAGGGTCAGTGACCCCATTTGAAAGTATGAAAGTGTCAGAAGATGGTATGTTTAAATAAATAAATGAAAAATGTAAAGGCCAATTTAAATGTTGCCTACAATTAGCTACTTTATAACATACTAAACAATAACTTAAAGGTGAACCACCCCATTCAAATAAAAAATAAGTTTCTAAAAGCAATTTAGCACTTTTCTCTGCTCCTTATTGCACCCACCTACAGGCACATATAACTAAATACCATCATTCAATATGCAGATAGTTTGGAAAAATGATACAGCACTACAGTAATTAATATTTCATAAGACTTTCTAGACATCTAGATCGGCAGGCAATTTATTATAAAACACTAAAACTATATTCTCTTCCACCCAACAAAAATAATTTGACATAGAACGTCTCTGCTTGAGGCTATAGCCATTATTCAGTTCTGGGAATGTATACGCATGGCATGAAGTTCAATGATTTTCTGTGCGATACTCTGCTGTGATTTCAGTGGCCAGGAACTGGAGTCTGCCAATCTAAGCTCATACATAACAGAACAGCTCAGCAGCAGAACTGCTCCTTCTTTAAAGGCTTGAGTTATAACTCAAACAATACATTTTCATTGGTATTTCATGGGATTCGTTATCTGGATACCCGTTATCTTGAAAGCTCAGAATTTTGAATTAATTATATCTTAGTTTGGATCACGTACAAGGTACTGTTTTATTATTACAGAGAAAAAGGAATTCATTTTAAAAAATTTGGATTATATGATGAAAATGGGATGCTATGGGGGGGCAGATTTATTATGTGGTGTAATAAAAGAAAAAACTGACTAATTCGCCACACGTAATTCAAAGCTGTAATTATTTAAAGGCACTTTTACTTTGAGCAACTACTGCAAGAACTTGCTTAGAAAGGTCTGAAACAGTGTAAAATAACGAGGGCTAATCTGGCAAACAGTTTTGAGTGATGTAATCAGTAAATTATAATAATCAGTGCTTAGCAATTTCTGTTGAATGGTTCATTGACCCTTTGCGTCTTATATGTGTGTTTTATAATAAATTATTTTTATTTCCCTTACACATTTACTGGTCATTTTCGAGCTGCCTTATTTTCTAAAAACTGTTTTGTGTACCCTGCATCTGGCCCACAATCTATAGAGATACTTATATAATGCTGGCAGATTTTATATCTAAAATATACTGTAGTGCTACAATACCTTCATCTTTTATATGATTGATGGATGAGGGCACTGGGTAGAGAGTGGATAAAGGCAGGGGGTTCTGGCTGCATTGCTATTACTGGTTGCTATAGCATAAAACGATGGGCCTCATATCACCCAGGGATGCTCGGCTGCTAAACAAACACCAATAACTTTAAAAATGGTAAAGACAAAATACAGCTATTCTTTATATTATACAATGTATTGCATACTTTTTTTAATAATACTGGTAGGTAAACAGCTCATATAGTGTTATTTTGCAATTAAATAATCTCAAAGCCCATAATGCAATCTTACATTCAATGATTTATTTTCTGACCTAACACAGACAGTTCTTCTACATTTAATTAGTTGTATGTGGATTTGTCTGCCCTGTGTTATCGTGAAGCAGAGAAACCAACTTGGTTAGGGTTAGACATGCAGTTAGACATCCAGTGTAACCACCTCTGAAAACAGAAGGTATTTATTTACATGCCTCTTGCAACATTCATATCACTGCCTTCATACCAAAAATGAGATTTAACTCTCACCATCTTCCCCTCATGAATGCAACACAGAGAAATGAAGTCAGCATATTCAAACCGGGGGAAACTCTGGGGAATATATATATTTTTTATTTATTTTTTAACGTACAGGGCAGTCTAAAATGCAGAACACATAGCACATTATTCCCATTTGGTATCCCTGTTGCTTTTCTCCTTACAGAAATCACTGCTCATAATCTCCAGCTCTACGTCAGCGCATTTTTACACTTTGCACCCAGCCCTGCACTTGATAAATGAACAATTATTTATCTTACTGTAACGCTATATCTTAAACATAGCCATAAAGCAGAAACTGTAATCATCCATACTGCACAGTATGTTTTGGGCCTCTGTACCAGTCAAAGGCAATGAGAGCAGTAAAGATCTGTGCCTCCAAAGATGTCCCAGTAGCTCCCTATCTTCTTTTCTGCTGATTCACTGCACATGCTCTATGCTGCTGTCACTTAATGAGCTCAGGGATCCACTCAAGATATTCCATACACATAGAATATAAATGTCACAAAATAAGGCTGATTAGTACTTAATACAGATACTTATTACATGGCAGCACATAATCCAATGCAACTAGCATTAGAATTTAATAATCAGCCCTTTAGCATCATTTTATATTATAGGCCAACCTCATTTTCTGCCTGATAATTTGCGACAACCCCTATGCTTAGCTTCCCAATAGCTGTGAGTGTCCAAGATGGCAACCCCCTATAAAAAGTTTGAAATCCTGGATCATTGCTGCTATTGAGAAGCTCAAACTACAGGCTGGTACAATAGGTTCAATACACATAATATGGCATTTTATTCATTTTTAGGACTTAGTTCTCCTTTAATTAGATTGTTCCCCCAGAAAGCATCTAGACAGAGGGAGGACAAATGCTTGAGGGCCTATGTAAGGTACATGGCACAGAGAATTAACCTTAATGACCTACATACACCACTCCACAGTAACTGTAAGACTTGTCTGTGACAAAATAGTGGAAAGTGCAGGAGAAAGAAAGTCAGGCTGGGGCAGCCTATGCCCCAGTAAGTTTTTTTTAGCGATTGAGGGATAAGCACCCATTGGTATAGTGCAGTAGTATCTGAGGTATTAAGGGCTGTGTGATCTAGATGGCTGACACATGAGAGTTAATATGACACAAGAGAACCCTTGTTCTTACTATACTCTGCTCTGCCAGTTGGTGTAAAGAAGACATTGTTTCACTGAAATATGCCTTCTGTTTATTCTAAGCAATGTAAAAGTCCCTGACTAAAAGCCACCAGCCGTGGGTGGCCCCTGGTACAAGTGCACATTTGTTAATATAACCACTTGCTGGGAGCCTGTTTTTCAGAAAGCTCTGAATTACAGGAAGGCCATCTCCCATAGACTCCTTTTCAATAATTTTTAAAAATGATTTCCTTTTTTGCTTGGGACCTGGTGCTTTCTGGATAACAGGTCACATACCTGTACAAACATTTGGTTTGAGCAAAAAAAACTTTGCTGCTGTTCATTTTTGCTCAAAAGGTGCCCGTCTAGTATTTTAAATAATTGACCATGTGTGAGACAACTGGTGCCTTATATTATTAGGCACAGATAACTTAATATAATTCAAGGATTATTATGAATAAATAGTAATATACTAAATAATAAATATAATATAAAATTATGCCAAGACTCCTATTATGAGAATGCTATGGCACACCAGGCATCTTAACCCTACCTGCAGCAGCTTCCTACACACTTCAATGCTTACACAAAGCCTTTGGTAGATTTAGTCAGGGATCATATGGAACAAAAGCTACATGCATTGATCATTTCATTGTATCTCAGTACTTTCAGATTGTGTTACTCTAGTAACACTGTATTGCAGTTTTTATTCCATATTGTGCAGAGCGACTAAACAAAAAAAGGGGGACTTGAGTTTCCCTTAGCATGACATTGGTTGTTTTTAGTGCCCACGCTGATCCTTCATTTAGTCAGACTTGTTTTAACGCAACAGGACAGCAGAAGAATTGCCAAATCATATTGCTAAAGACACACACAAAAAGGCTGCATGGAGAAAAGCCTATAGCTAATTCTCCAGCACCAACAGCATGTGATGAATATAAAACAAAGATGCTGTTTGAAAAAGATGAGTTGAGTTGACTTGATTTCCCAGTATACATTGTCTGTATTTCAAAGTTCCTGGGTTGCCAGCCAACAGCAATATCTTTTAATACAAATCTATATTTCTACTGTCAATTACAGCAGCATGGAATTGTCTACGGCTTTATTGCTTTATGTGAGCAAAGACAAGGGCTACTCAATCAGGGAAAAGCAGATATAGTAAAGGCATAGATATTATAAAGCTGCACTGTAAATACAGCTCAGAAATAACCAGTGAATTGATCATGCATGGCTATCCTTAAAACCTAAGGGTTTATGATGACCCTAGCCGCACAGGCATACGTAAAAAATATTTTCAATTTAATGTATAATTTCAAATAGATTGGGTGGGGGGAAGTAGCACACCCACATCTTATTTTGTTGTTGGCTTTACCAGATTAAAACAAATTAATATATAAAGGTGTATGCTAATACCTCTGTATGCCTAGGGCTTGAATTACCTCCTAATAACTTATACATGTAGTATTATATTAAAAAATATGGACCAAGTGAAATTATTTTCTGCAGCTCCCCTTAAAAAAAAAACAACAAAACAAATGCCAACTATCTGGTGTTGATGGTGTTGTGCTTTGGTACCAGTTATATGCTCACCAATAGTAACATGTCAGTAGCATCCACTAGTCCAGACTGATACAATTAAACTGGTATCCATTGAATTTCCACTGTGCAGCCTTATGCCTATACCAAACCTCCAAAACAGATGAGCTAAATACCCCATTACAGCCTAAGCTTTCTATAGACTTGTTGTCTGCTTCAACTTATGGAACAGAGTAAAAGTATGGGACCAGTTATCTAGGATGGTCAGGAAGTAGGATTTTCCGGATAAGGATTCTTTCCATAATTAGGATCTCCATACCTTAAGTGTACTACAAATTCTCATCCATGCCATTACCTAATACCTAAGCACCTAACAGTTTTGCATTACCATACATGAACTCTCTAATCACCAAGTGCACCCATATATGTAGTCTTTGGATTGCACATGACTTCCTTCTCTTATACTTACTTATTTCTTCACACTCCCACATTTTGAACTTATATCCTGCTGCAACCTCTTCCTCCCCTGTCCAATTAGATACTCCAGAACCTCTGCCCGTCCAATTAGACACTCCAGAACATCTGCCCCGTCCAATTAGATACAACAGAACCATCAGGCCTTTAAACACTTGGTTACTTAATACCCACCTTTTCATTCAAGCAAGGAAACAACCTAAGCCCTCACCAACTTGTCCACCCACCTAAACCCATTAACTCTTTCAGTCATACACACACTTACCATTACTTTCTTAACAAACAGCCCATCTCTAACTACACTATGGGTGTTATTTATCAAAGTCCGATTTTTTTCTGTTTGGACTTTTAAGGGGAAAAAAAAACATTTATTTGCAGGAAAAAAAATAGTTTTTTTCGTGATTTATTAAACCCTTATGGTGTTAAAAGTCTCAATAAAAAGTCTCCAATGCAGACCTGCCGAGTTCATGTAGAAGTCATTGAAAGATGTCCCAAAGATATCCTGATTTTCCCTGGGTTTCCAAAAAAGTTGCAGTATTCAGGCATCAAATCCAAAAAAGTTGCGGATCGTATTGAGACTTTTCCCGCATAATTTTTTTTCTGGAAAATGTAATGATGATTGGGGGGAAAAGTCTGTGTGGATTTGGTCGGAGTGGTTTTCCAAAAAAGTGAGCTAAATTCGGATTTTGATAAATAGCCCCTTTAATTTCTCACTTCCTCTCCCCCAATTGAGTCATACCAATATGTAATGCTAACTCCTTGTTGAAATTCCTAAATTGTGGTATCTTCAGGCTTCATTTCTCACTTAAGTTGTCGAAATCTGCAGTTGCCGAAATCAATCCCGCCTTTAGAGAGTGTATTGCTATTCTGACATGGTACACAGTATATTATATATATATATAATATATATATCTGTGGCTAAAATAAGTCATCGCAGGCAGCGTTTGTGTCCTGTAGTGCTCATTTAGCAAGATGCAGAGCATAAAATGTGCAAAGCAGCCTATTGCTTTTTTATGATATAAAAATGTTTCTGGTAATGTTTCCCACGGGAACAATATCATGGCAGGACCAGCATTAGACATTTTCTAAATGATATTACAATGGAACTGTAAATACAGTTAACGAGATTGAGCTATGATATTATACTTTTAATGTCAACAGCTATTGCATTTGTTCAAGGGTATATAAAAGTATAAACCATTTTTTTTAGTGGGAACAGATTTGATATGAACATAATCTTGCTGCAGGCAATACTGATAAATGAATTTCTTCAGTTTCTACTTTCTTCTGTTCTTTTTCAATTGTGTAGTTTATGAAGTTTTCTTAGATTCCCGTAGCAAACACTGTTCATATAAATTAGCTTCAATCTCATATTATGGGGCTTAGGGAAAGACCCATGTGCCCCATTTCAAAATCCACTTCAGGGCTTCATCCTACATAGTAATATAGTAAGTTAGGTTGAAAAAAGACACACATTCATCAAGTTAAACCTTTTAACTCCTTTTTTACCTTGCCTAACTGCTAGTTGATCCAAAGGAAGGACAAAACCCATATCTGAAGCCTCTCCAATTTGCCTCAGAGGGAAAAAAATTCCTTCATGACTCCAAAATGGCAATCGGACTTGTCCCTGGATCAACTTGTACTATGAGCTATCATCATCATCATCAGCCTGTATGACTGATTCAGGGAGAGAATTCCACATCTTCACAGCTCTTACTGTAAAAAACCCCTTCTGAATATATAGGTGGAACCTGTTTTCTTCTAATCGGAATGGATGACCCCACGTCATCTGGAAAGACCTACTGGTAAATAAAGCATTATAAAGATTATTATATAATCCCTTTATATATTTATACATAATTATCATAACACCCCTTAAGCGCCTCTTCACCAGTGTGAACATCCCCAATTTAGCCAGTCTTTCCTCATAGCTAAGATTTTCCATACCTTTTTCCAGCTTAGGTGCCTTTCTCTGTACCCTCTCTAATACAATAATGTCCTGTTTGTGCACTGGAGACCAAAACTGTATTCATATTCTAGATGGGGCCACCTACCAGTGTTTCCTATGCTGATCACTACTACCCCAATTGTCTCTGCACTCCATATCTGAGAGCAGAGAAGTGTTCATTTTACAGTGCAGTGTATAGCACAAAGTGCAGGGAACTTTGGCAGGTTGCCTCCCTTCTTTTACACTTTGCACAAAGCTTATTAAATTACCCCTTTTATGCCTTATCACCACCATAGCATCTACCTGGTATCTCTCATTCAGGGCCAGAGTTTGGCCTTTCATAGAGAGATGTGCCTCCCTGATGCCTTTTAAGGTATACAAACAATATACATATATTCCAACGTAAGCATATATTGTGCCATTCTAGGATGGGCATGTTCTACAGTGTACAGAAAGCAATACGTACAATGGTGAATTACTATGTGTATGAGCCACAGGCAAATAACTAGTAAATGCTTTGTTTTTAATGTAATCTGTAGCTCCATCTGCTCAGAAATCAGTTGGCAGGATTCTGTTTAACAAACCCTTAGCCTTTTGATTAATAACATATAGTTTTATGGCTCTGTTGATCACTTATGACTCCAGACATTCTTTTCCGCTATTAATCAGAGTTCAACAGTTTAATAACAGTTGCCCAATAATTAAGCAGCAGATGTTAAACTGAATGGGTCTCATTCAACTTCTTTAAATATGGCACTGAGACTCAAACTACAGTAGATATGTGGCTCGGTCATACCAAAGTCTTACCTGCCGAAAACATTATAAAGTAATACAAAAAGAACACAAACTGAAGCTTATATTTAGTTATCCGATGATAGTAAGTGTACTGAAGGATAAAGGGATTGAATGGAAGTTTTTTTTATGCTTCGGGGGAAAACTCAGAAACTGTAAAGAATAAAATATATGTAGAGATTCTGGTTTTCCTTTGATAGGTATTCAATTATTTAAAACATTATGTAATTTTACTTTAGTTACACAAGTGCAAAGCTCTATAATGGACACATCATTTGGCATGCTATTACAAAGCCTAGAAGACCCATTCAACAGGTGTGCAATTCTGCACAAGGAACAAAGGCAATGATACATGGATGTAAACCAGCTCTGGAATGGCTTCCTGCCTTTTTATTTGCTTCTTGTAAATCACTTACCTTCATAGGCCACAACAGTTTCTCAGTGGTCATTAGTCATATTGTTTGGAGTAGAGACCAAGGAGAATGCAAAGCTGAAACAGCTGGGAAATTGACAATATGTCTAGCCCCAGGTCAGATTTCAAAATTGAATATAAAAAAATCTGTTTGCTCTTTTGAGAAATGGATTTCAGTGCAGAATTCTGCTGGAGCAGCACTATTAACTGATTCATTTTGAAAAAAAATTATTTTCCCATGACAGTATCCCTTTAAGGTTTATGTTCTTTAACATTGTGTGTTAAGGGGTCCTATGAAGTCAGAGATTCGATACTCGAACACCACAATGGCACACTTAATAAATCACTTAAAAATGTTTAAGCAAATCCACTGTGATAACTGTCATAAAAGTTTTTTTAATCTGGAGGGGCAAATTACTTCTGGTATCTGTATAATTTTACTAGTGCTTATATGTACCACACTATCCCCTTCAACTTAATTGGTGCTACAAATAATATCCGATGCGGTTGAGCAGCATGCCGCCTCTCAGAATTTTGCTGCCCTAGGCTTTTTGGCCTCTCCACAAATCCGAGCTTGAGGCTACCATCAAATTGCTAAGGAAAACTTGTAAAATTAGAAACCGCCGTGCTGCAATAAAGAACCTTTTTTTCCCTAACAGAAATGTGTGTTTAATCCTATGTCCATGACTTTCCAAAGCCTAAAGCCATTACAACAACATTTAAACTGTGGCATGAAAAGAAAAAATCCTACACATATATTGCTTCGCTATCATGACTTTAAATGCATACTGTAGCTTTGCTGCATGTCATCTTCTGCACAAATGAACAACTTTATGATATAGGTCTCGCAATGTTCACAAAAA
This sequence comes from Xenopus laevis, assembly GCF_017654675.1. Taxonomy (NCBI): domain Eukaryota; kingdom Metazoa; phylum Chordata; class Amphibia; order Anura; family Pipidae; genus Xenopus; species Xenopus laevis. The sequence continues at coordinate 16,666,607 of NC_054376.1, read as the reverse complement.
ATACCTTAATAAATTCCTCCAAACCATTTAACACAGGAATTGGTCAAAGCCATAACTATGTGATGTGGAACACACAGTGAACTCATGCCTCGGCTCATTCCTCTTACAAGACAAGGACACATCAGATAGGATTGTGCTGCATGTTACACGTGTCTGATAATATTTCTAGTGGTGTTCTGCTGTCCACAAGTTCACAATCATCCCCAGGCCATTTCTTCCAACTCTTTGCAGAGTTCTTTATACATCCTTTGAAGTCTGGCTAAAAATATCACTGACCCTTAGAGGGTTATGTCAGAAAAGGCTTCATGACACATTTACGTGGAACTCGACCTATTTGTTTTGCAGCTACTACTAGCACTAGCCATCTCTTTTAAAAAAAAAATATTTTTCTAAAAAAAATACCCTTTTCAACATGAGTTCAATTAATATGGCTTGTGCAGAATGTATATTCAAGGTGTTTTTTCTGATTTCTTGCATTATTATTATTTATATATAGGACTAACATGGAGTACTTTAAGAAGATTTATACATGAATCACATCAGTCCCTGCCACAGTGACGTAACATGTATGGTTTGTTTGTGTGCACCGTGAATCATAGGATCCCAGGGACGGCCCTTATTTTTTAAAATGGCAATTTTCTATTTATGATTACCCAATGGCACATACTACTAAAAAAAGTATATTATTATGAAAATGGTTTATTTACACGAAGCAGGGTTTTACATATGAGCTGTTTTATTCAATATATTTTTATAGAGACCTACATTTGAGGGGTATAGTTTTCCTTTAAACAACAGACCAGCACTTCTTCTTTCAGAAATGCACGCTAAGTAGGTTACTTCTCAGTGCCAATTTACTATACTATTCTTATGCCCCAGCACCAGAATAGCATGGCAAACCTCAGTTTTCTTAAGCCTACATATACTACTGCCAAGTCATAGTAATATTCCACTACATAACTCTTAATAAGGATAACATTGAACAGGCACCATCCCATTAAAAAGTGAATTGAATAGAGTAGGTAGAGTATATGTTAAAATACTAACACCCCTGATTTTTTTTTTTTTAATACAGGGAGAAAGAGCAATGTCAATGTATAAATGTAACACATTTCTACATTTTGTTTTGAAGCCAAAATGTAGCAGCCACAAAAAGAATCCCTTATAACACAGGAAATGTGGTTTATTTCATGTAGAGCTGCAGTTCACATTTCCATCACAATGATTTATTACTCCATAACACAGCTTTGTATTTCATGGCCTGGCAATGCAGTAGAAACAAACTTAAATAAGCCGTAAAACACACTAGAATATATACAGGCAAAAGTGATGTGCTGGCTGGCTTGATACCAGCAGGACAGTGGGTTGAACCAGTGGTCGGCTGGGTTCGGGCCATCCTCGCTGCCCCATTTGCAGGCGTGTCCCTGCCTGCCCCGATCCATTTGTGATATAATCAGTGTGGCAGGTTGGCACGGGTCTATAAAAGGAGGGTGGATGCCAGATAAGGGCAGGCTCGGATCTGGGGGAACGGTCGGCTGACTATTATCTACTATTATAATATACTGTTTTTTGTGTGTGCCCTTAATGCCATTATGTGGAGCCAGAAATGTAAGAAGCATGTACTTTCCTCATCTCTTTTCTATACTTGCTACTTTGTCATTAGGCTGTGTTATGTATTCTTTACACTGCAAATTTGAGAAGACATAAGTCAAAAATGTATAGAAAATCACATTCCCTACATGAAGTTAGGTATTACTTCCAGAAATGGATGTTTTGTATTAGGAAATGTATTTAACATCAAATTTTATATCATGTGTCAATGTCTCCATGAAAATAAAATGTGCACAATGTTCTACAAAGTAACAGGTCCCAGTGGACACACTGCCCTGGAAACAGCTGTAGCTTTTACACATCTTTAGTTTCTGGAACTGTTCTTCCTTGGCTAATTACTGCTCTTCTGGCAAGATGGGGTGTGTATATGCCAATATGCTGGCATGAAAATAAACACTTAACCGTGTGGCCAGTAAGTAGCCAATGATGGCAGGCACTGCGTTTGCATCAGGACACTAATGGGCACAAAAGCTGAACAATAAATAAATCAGAGCTGACAAAAGCTAAATGTGCGATGGAAGGAAATGTACGTATAAATAAGTATTTAATACAGTGAAGGAAGGTTATACTAGCACTCTCTTGGGCTACAAACAATTCTATGTATTTCTAATTAGAATATACTCACAGTTTGACATATACTCTGTGTATGATCTACCTGTAGGTATCAATTGTATGAAAGTATATCGATAAAATGGGGCTGGTCACACTGAACTGAAAGGTATCTTTAAGCCTCAGTCTTTCCCTACCATGTTGTCATTTTTTTAAATGTTCATGTGTTCACCCCATGGTGGTGTGGGTTTCCACTGGTTTCTCCCTCACTCTGAAATATCCTATTAGATTGATTGTTAAATGTAAGGCAGGTTCAGCCTAGCAGAGCTCTGAGACTACTACTGTAAAAAATATAACACATGAAAACTTTAACGGATAAAGCCCAACTCATGCTCTCAACTCTTGTTAAAGAACACAGTAACTTTTAAACCCAGAAAATATTGAATATTCATTTTAGATTTCACATTCAGTTACACTTCTGATCCCTTTAGCAGCTCCCATTTCCAGTCCCAGATAATATCAACAAACAAGCAGACAAAGAAGTGAACTTTGTCCTTTCTGTAACCAGGCCCAGAATTTTTGAACCTCTCCCTCCAGCTATGACACTGAGCTTTAGGCTATGTAGCAAAAAAAAGCCTGTTTTTATTGGGGTTCTTCCTGGCCTCCGGCACTGTGGGTCTTTTACAGCAATCAGTCTCACCTTCTGACTAAAAGTGGCCATAGAAATAGATCTTTCTTGGAAAAGATCTAAGAAAGATTGTTCATTTCTATACACATGTGTAGAGCTGAATCGTCAGATATGCAGGTAGAAACAATAGAATTCTACCTGTATCAGACGATTCAGCACGAACAATGGACAATGTTTGGGTGCCTTCAAAGGCATCCGTTCAAAATTTTCTGTCCAGCCCGATCGACGAGCCGACCGATATCCAAGTCTTCTGCCGATATTAGACGGCTCTTTTCCCACCACACACGCACCAAATATTGTATGATAATTTGTTTTAAACGATATTATCTGTGCATCTATGGCCACCTTTAGTCTTGTTTAGCTGTGTCCAATCAGACACGATCCTGCTCGTCTTCTGCATTAGCCCCTTTAATCTAATTGGATGTCAACAGCTAACTTATACGTAGCCAAGTGCAGAGAGCATACGTTTTCTTTTTAGTGATTCAAAGAAAAAATTAAATCAAAGCAATCACCATGTAAAAAATTACCTCTCCCTGACTTACAAAGAAGCTCTTGTGGTTTTAGTTGCTAAATTTCTCATTACCGGTTTGTTTGTTGAATTGTTTCGATTTATTTAAAAAAAACAACAAAAAAACAACTATTTTTTACACGTTTGGAAAAAAAAGTAAAGTAGAAATATGAAAAGCTAAAGTAGACAACCCTCCCCCCCTCTTAACTGGTCCAACTCCAGTACAGCAAGACCGAGAACTGCTACCATACAGCTCCACAAGTGCTGCTTCTCTCAGTTCCTGCACTGACTACTTGTCATACATAGAAATCACTTTAAGATATTTGTACTCAATTACAAAGCCCTTAACAATGCTACACACCTTTAACTATCAAGTAAACCCCCAAATGTAGCTTTCAGTTGGTCTGCACATGAGCTCCTTCTCTACTCTTCACTCATTATGTTCTCTTTCTTCCATATACAGAACTTTTGATGATGCTGCACCAACCTTTTGAACTCTTGGGCCCCTTGCCATTAGAAACTCTCAGAACCTCCGGAAACTCACCTTTTAATTTAAGCCTATAACCTAAGCCCTTAGCAACCTGACCATCCTCCAATCCACCCTTTACTCACACACAAACTACTGGTTTTCCCATCTCTCACTTACCATTACTATCCTAACCAACAAGAACTCTGCAACCACACTGGTAACCCTCACCATTTAGTCTCCCTCTTAGACTAATTGTTTCCCAACAATATGCAATTGTGTATCTACTCAGGTGCTCAAGTTTTGTTGTGTCTTTGTATCCCCTGCTGGAGATGGTGCTATATAAAAATATTAATACGTTATAGTGGCCATGACATTTCACAGTTAGTACCTTTTCAAGGATGTAGTGTTAAATCAAAGTTTGGCTCCACTTTAGCAAGCAAATTTGGAATTACTAAAATACAGAAATTCTGCAGATTCAAAACTTGAGTTCTAGCTGTAAAAATATTGCACACGCAGTCCAAGGATTTATTCTGAGCCTAACAGTTTTTATAGAAGGTCACAGTTCCCTGTCCGGCTAGAAAAAGGCACTTTGAGAGCCATTATGTGCAGGAAAAGTCATCAGCTGAGGACATTTTTTTGAAAGCATTTGATTTGTTTCTCCTGATTTATTATACCTATGGTAGAATACTGTAATAAATATCTGATCAATAACAGCTAACTGTTTATCGATTGGCATTGATCTCTGCTGGCGTAAGTAATCCAAACTCGGAAAATTCTGATTTAGGGCCAGACTGCGAGAGAAAAAGGCCACCAACTGCCACTATTAGCAGTAATTCTAAAATGCTACCATGACTGCATACACTGGGGATTGTTTACTTATAAGTGCAGCGCAGTAACCCAAAACAAACTAAGGGCTCTTACACATGGATTTTTTTGCCTGCGCTGCCCTGTGTTGCGCTTTCTTCTATTCATGTAGCATTCGAGGAGTTGCACAGTGGAAACAATTGTATCTTTTGTCTCCACCATTTGACTTGCTTAAAAAAGCAGACCACGCTGCCTAATACACATAACTCAACACTGAGAATCCATTTCAGTGAAGCTGGACCATGTCCATAAAAATACAAACAATTAAAAACATAGGATGGACGAGTGGGGATATCACATAGTGGTAATTAACCAGCCACACACCATAATGGTGTTCAAGATAAATTAACAACAAGCCAACTCGCTTCAAAGTTCAGATTAACCTGTTTTTAGCCATTCTTGTGGCATAGTATCGAGCAGATCACCCCCACCTCACTTTCCATATTTTCCCCAGAATTGACTGCCTGGCTACGTTGGGAGCATTTCACCGGCAACCCGGCTTCTTCATGGGCATAAGTCACTTGCCGGTGAAACGCGTCGGGAGGCATAGGTGGACAGTAGGGGACCAGCTCCTACATGCTCCCAATGTGGTCTGCTTTTTTAAGCAAGTCAAATAAAAGTTGAATTTTAATGATTTAATTATTTAAGCACCTGAACTAGTTAACTGGAGGACTGCATGGTGGAGACAAAAGATACAATTGTTTCCATTGTGCAACTCCTCAAATGCTACATGTATAGATACATTTATGGATATTTAACTTGCGGGTGTGTGGATACTTAGCAATACTTTTCTGTTACTCTATAAGCAATTGCTTTCTTCTATTCGCAGGATAGACACAGTCAATTATTTTGAAGGGGGCTGTACTCACATAGACGCATGTATGCACTAAACGCAGGTGAAATGCAACATGCTGCGTCCCAACCTTCGTTTGTCGCTTACATTCGTCTGTGTGAGTACAACCCCCTTTAAAATAGTTGACTGGGTCTACTCCTGCGCTCCCCTGCGGCTGAACGGGAAAAAAAGCACAACTCAGGGGAGCGCAAGTAAAGACGTCCGTGTGTAAGAGCCCTAAGAGACTTTCATTGTTTAATTAGTAGTATACATCTTAAAGTCAATTGTTTAAAGACATTTTACAAAAAAAAAAGGAAATCTAATTCTAAGCAACTTTCCACATATACTTTATTATACTATATAAAAGTTGAACATGTTTGTCCATTTATTCCTTAATAACAAATGTTAATGTGATTTAAAGATTATTTGTAAATGAAGCTGTTTTCCTATTTCCAACAGCCAACACTCATAGCCATTTCCCTCATAGCCCTGCACACATCTGTGATCCTCATTCTGTGCAGGTCTGTTAATCACAGCAGATGCATCGGAGTCTTGGCTGGATGAGAGAGAACATCAGCTACTTGTTTCAGTGGTACAAGCAGTCACAACTAGAGGTAAAGAGACTAAAAAGGGACAGAGAGCTGCAGCTTTTACAGGCACAATTATTAACAAAAACTAAAACCACAGCAGTAGAAAGGAAGAGTGCTGGGTAGTGCAAGACAAGTACAACTTTACCATACTACATGTTCTATGTTACATGTGGGGGCACATTTGCTTAGCTTGAGTGAAGGAATAGAAGAAAAAATACTTCGAATTTCAAATGTTTTTTATGGCTACTTCGACCATCGGATTTTCTACTTCGACTACGACTTTGAATCGAACGATTCCAACTAAAAATTGTTCGACTATTCAACCATTCGATAGTCAAAGTACTGTCTCTTTAAAAAAAACTTCGACCCCCTACTTCGTCAACTAAAACCTACTGAGGTACAATGTTAGCCTATGGGGAAGGTCGCCATAGGCTTTCTAGCAATTTTCTGATCGAAGGAATTTCATTTGATCGATGGATTAAAATCCTTCGAATGGTTCAATTTGAAGGATTTAATCGTTCGATCGAACGATTTTTCCTTCGATCGATCAAAGTATTTGCGGTAAATCCTTTGACTTCGATATTCGAAGTCGAAGGATTTTACTTCGACGGTCGAATATCAAGGGTTAATTAACCCTCGATATTCGACCATTAGTAAATGTGCCCCCGAATGTTCTAGCAGTGGAATGAGCTGTTAAAAAAACAAAATACCCTGTGCTCCAGTGTTGATGTTGTGTTTGGCTATAGCAATGTTTTGTCACACACTAGCAGATTGGCACAATATAACCAAATGAATATAGATAGAATGGACCCAAGTGAATTGATTCATAACCAGAAAAAGGGAGAACTAGTGTAAACAAAAATTTGCAGATAAGAAGTCTGTTCTGAAATACACCTATGTGACCTGTTATCCAGAATGCTCAGGACCTGGGGTTTTCCGAGATCTTTCTGTAATTTGGATCTTCGTACCTTAAAGGTACAGTAACACCAAAAAAATTAAAGCTTTTAAAGTAATGAAAATATAATGTGCTGTTGCATTGCACTGGTACAACTGGTGTTTTTGCTTTAGTTTATATAAACAATCTGCTGTGTAGCCACGAGAGCAGCCATTCAATGGTAAAAAAAGGAGAAAAGGAACAGGATACACAGCAGATAACAGATAAGTTCTGTAGTATACAATGGGATTCAACGGAACGTATCTGTTATCTACTGTGTAAGCTGTGCTTGAATGGCTGCTCCCATGACTACACAGCAGCTTGTTTATATAAACTATACTAGTGTTTCTATAGCAAACACCAGTTTTATCAGTGGAGGGCATCAGTATATTATATTGTCATTCTTTTAAAACACTGTAATGTTTTAGTGTTACTGTTTCTTTAAGTCTACTAGAAAAGCATGTAAATATTAAATAAACCCAATAGTCTGGTTTTATTTCCAGTAAGAATTAATGATAGTTTAGTATGGATTAAGTGCACAGTACTGTTATATTATTACAGAGAAAAGGGAAATCATTTAAAAAAAATTGGATTATTTAGATAAAATTTAGTCTATGGGAGGTGGCCTTTCTGAAATTTGGAGCTTTCTGGATAACAGGTTACTGTTCCTTTAAGTCTACTAGAAAATCATGTAAATATTAACTAAACCCAATAGGCTGATTTTACTTCCAGTAAGGATTAATGATATTTTAGTATGTTAGGTACTGCAAGGTACTGTTATATTATTACAGACAAAAGGGAAATCATTTTAAAAAAATTGAATTATTTAGATAAAATGGAGTCTATGGGAGGCAGCCTTTCTGTAATTTGGAGCTTTCTGGATAACGGGTTTCTGAATAACGGATCCCATGCCTGTATACATACATTTTGTAGGCCACACAATAGATATAAAATGTCACAAAGTCTGTATCCTTATACACAAAACATTTTTGAGCTCTTCATCAAAAGATCAATTGGATTTTTTGGTTCCCCACATTCTATTCTTTTTAGCTATTCACTTAATTGCAGTAAAGGAACTGTAGGGGTATGTTATAGACCCCTCATGTAAACTGAAGAGAGAGAGGCTTAGCTGCTGGTAATAGTGGGATATATTTAGCGATGAGCGAATTTTTTTGGCATGTATGGTGCTGGAGGAGTGGCGCCAAAAATTTGCCACACTGTAGGTTTCGCATGCAACAAAAATGTCCCCTACAGACTAATGTATTTTTCCGCAAAAAAAGGTCACAGAAATGTAGCTCATAGACTTTGTGTTTTGTGAATTTTTCAGCAAATCGTAACATGACAGATTTGTTTATCATTAGATACAGTATATTTAATGAATTACTGTGAAACATCAATTTAACATCCCATGGTTTTAAGTTTGCCTGCATTTTACATTGTTTTTTGTGGTCCCACTAATATTTAATGCATAATGAACTTCCTTGATTTTCCTGTTTATACACCATTTTATTCATGTCTCCTGAAAAACTTAAAATGGGGGGTTCTATTGTATATAAGCAGCATCTAATTTTTCAATGAATGACTAGTTATTGGGCTACACTGCACATATGCAATTCAAGTAACTAATACAAAAACCTGCATTACTGTCAAGCATGACAGGGGTAGTTAGGTGGGTATGTTTAAACTTCCACTGACCCCTCATGAACTGACTTTATTAACAAATTATTATTATTTTATTTTTTTACTATTTATGTGACCTAATACTGACATTTTCCATGAATATCTATAGCAGCTACTTATCATACACCAGGGCCAGTTCCTCTATAGTTACACCCCTGATTTCAGTAAAATCTTCGGTGGGTTTGTAACTGTGATTGAAAAAAAATTCAACCATTTGTCCCAGCAAAACCTACTGCTAGTTGATAATGTGTAGCACACACAAGAGGTATAGCCAAATAATGTTATTGGGCCCCACAGCAAGATCATTGGGCCCCTATTTATTTTAGTTTATATGCAGCCAAATCTTTCACAAAGGATGCGGCTGAATACCAAAGGAGTGGATTTGGTGCATCCTCAGTTATTCTATTATCCAGTCCAAGAACCATACCTGGGGTGGCCCATTCTGGTTTCTACCTACCACTGAGCTACACTGATATGACACCATAAAGTCCTCTTGAAAATAATACAGTATATTAAAATCAGGTTTTTGCATGTCATTATTGCACTGAATTCAGAATTATCCAGAATGCTTGGGACCTGCCATTTTTTCAGATAAAGGAAATTTCTGTAGTTGGAACGTCATATCCTAATTTTACTAGAAAATCAATAAACCCAATAGGCTGGTTTGGTGTCCAATAAACATTCATTATATCTTAGTTTGGATTAAGTGCAAGGTACTGTTTTATTATTACAGAGAAAAAAGAAATAATTTACCAAATTGGGATTTTTTGGATAAAATGGAGTCTACGGGAGACAGCCTTCCCGTAATTTGGAGCTTTCTGGATCGGGTTTCCGGATAACTTATCCCTTAACTGTATGTTCCCTTATAAATAATTTTTTGGTTGTCTTACGTCCCCCTTTACATTTTCTGCCTTTTCCTTTTGAGCTGATTACTAATGTAACTGCTTTCTGGTAAGTAGCAACTCAAGGACAATCTTGCTAAAACAGAAGGGCAAGTAAATTTTATAGGAGGAAATGATTCCCAGCACCATCTGAGTGGCTATTAAAGCAACACTAGGTTAGGACATATAATAATCATTAGCGGTCCAGGAATTTTCTTACACTGTGTAGTTATGTTGGTTTCTCATCAAGGACAGCAGAACTTTTTTAACGCTTTATCCTCTTTCTTAACAGGAAAATATTGGGTTTTTTTTACGCTACAGCACAATGTGGAATTTGTATATTAAAACAGACATACAGAAGGCTGAAACCAATTTGCAATGTAAAGCTATTTCTTCTTCTGACCCTTTGCAGCTTTAAAATAGTGGTCACTGACCCCATCTAAACAACGAATGCTTTTGTCACAAATACATTCTCTATAAAAAATTATCCCTAGCACAGAGAATAAATGTCTCTCCTGGTATATATGGTATATAAGTATTTGTGACCATATACAAAGATATATAAATATACAAAAGACTTATTTCTGTTAAGCATGACAAACGGCACCCCATAGTGTAAGGCTACAACTATTGCTATTATTGTTATTGTTATTATTATTATTGTTACTATTGTTGTTATTATTACTCCTCTTTCTATTTAGGCCCCTCTCCCATTCATATTCCAATCCCTTATTCAAATCAATGCATGCTTACTAGGGAAAGTTGGGCCAAGCATACTGAAATTGTAAACTGCTCAATAAAAAAAGATAAATATCTCAAAAACCACAAATACAGTTGAACCCCAGTTTATTTTTTTTTCCAGGGGACAAGCAAAAATAATGTAAAATCCAGGCAAGGGAGTTATAAACTAATTCTTTGAGTACTCAAAGGATATAAGCACAGGAGTTAGTTTTACTTTCTACTATGTCAATGGCAGGGGTTAACCATTGCTGCATTAATATAACACTATGGAGGGCATGTACAAGACCTCTCTAACAGTCACGTGCCCAACCTAAAGCAATAAGTGATTGGTGTATGACTGTTGGACTAATTGGACTAATAGCAAAACCAATGGTTTAACTAAGACACATTGGGCCCTGCAAAATATTTGGTGGGGGCCCAGCACTAACAGGGCCCCCCCTAATAAACCTGCTCCCTGAACATCTGGAACAACATGTCTATTTGGTCAAGTATATATTTACTGTGTATGATACATTTACTAGGTATGGTGGTATGCAATGCACGGTCCCAGGTAGACACGGAGATTAGAGAAAAATTAAAAGGTGATACGGTTATCAGCTCTGGACAGTTAGGTTAAGGCTAACTGGATCAGATGGTTCCTGAAGGATTATTCTGTTCATGAAAACCCAGCAGAGTAGTTGCTTAATGATGCTGTACAAGAAAAGCAGTAAGAGTTCAATATCACCTGTTGTTTTCTGTGAACTGTCTTTTCTCACTTCCCCCTCCCTCAAGATTTATGGGCTGTGGGTGAATTAATATTGTGTTAAAAGCTGCTGTGATTATTGAGTTTATAGCCTGATTTTGACATGATGTGTTAATGCAGGATGTGATAGCTCACACGTGTGTATGTGTTTATTTTCTGCAGGCCGCAGTGAAAAAATTCTCATGCTGTTTGGCAATTTACAGCCATGCATGTCACATTTCTAGCGTTAACCAACCCACAATTACGTAGGGCAACCCACACAATTATGTACAATTATGTACAAAACTGTTAAAAATAAAAAGTAGGTACATTTATTTGCCTCTATCTTGCTTTTTTGTCTTTTTAAAAAACACACTTGGCATTATAGGGCATATGAGGATGTCAGCTTAATCTGACAATAATTACAGTACCAGGTCCATCGGCCAGACTCTTGATTGATATCCTCCTGGCTTTTAAAGTTTGCTAATCAGAATGTTAATGATACTATGACCAGAGAACACTCAAACGCAGTGAAGCTAGAAGAAACTTTAGTCACCCTGTAACAAATAGTTATCGAAAGGTTTGCTTGAATAACACAATAACACATTCATTTTTATTGTATCATTACAGCTAAGCATCAAATTTACAATAGATGTGGCACGTTATTCCACTGCTATTTATCTGTACAAAAACCCAGTTTTGACTTGTGCCCAGTCTGGTTTATACATTAATATGCTTTATCGTGTTTACAGTGTTATTCTACAACAAATCATTCATACAGCATCTTAAATTAAAAGAGGAGGAGAGGTAGAGCAAGAACAATGATTAAAAAAAAATAAAAAATGGCAGAGTGCAAAAATGTTCAGAACATCATTTTGATAAAAAGTTACTTTAAGGCAATGTTCCACTATATAGGTTAATTAGAGCACAGGTTACCTGTAAATTAAAAAAAAATTAGGGTCATTGTATACACTGCTTCCCAGTCACATCAGGGTATAAATAAAGGGAAGCTCTGACTTTATCTATTTGCTATGCCTTAAAGGAAAACTATACCCCCAAAATAAACACTTAATCAACAGTTTCATCATCATACATCATATTAAGTGGCATATTAAAGAATCTTAAGTAAATCTTGCCCTTTTACATCTCTTGCCTTGAGCCACCATTTTGTGATGATCTGTGTGCTGCCTCAGAGATCAGCTGACCAGAAATACTACAACTCGTGGGGGCACATTTACTAAGGGTCGAATATCGATGGTTAATTAACCCTCAAATTTGACCCTCGAAGTTAAATCCTTCGAATTCAAAGGATTTTGGGCAAATACTTCGTTAGATCGATCGAAGTAAAAATCGTTCGATCAAATCCTTTGAATCGAATGATTAGAAGGATTTTAATCGATCAAAAAAAGCTTAGGAAAGTGATGGGGAAGGTCCCCATAGGCTAACATTGTACCTCGGTATGTAGTCAAAGTTTTTTTTAAAGAGACAGTACTTCGACTATCGAATGGTCGAATTGTCGAACGATTTTTAGTCTGAATAGTTCGAATCGAAGTCAAAGTCGTAGTCGAAGGTCGTAGTAGCCTATTCGATGGTCGAAGTACCCAAAAAAATACTTTGAAATTCAAAGTTTTTTATATTTGAATCCTTCACTCGAGCTTAGTAAATGTGCCCCTTACTGTAACAGTATAAGTGTTGAAGCAAAAGACAGAACTTCTGTTAATTGGCTCATGTGACCTAACAAGTATGGTCTGTTGGTATGTTTGTGTGCGCAGTGAATCGTACGATCCAAGGGGGGCGGAACTTATTTTTTAAAATTGGTAATTTTCTATTTATGATTACCCAATGGCACATACTATTGGAAATTAAGTACATTAATCTGTTAACTCATGGGCAGAGTATGTAAATAAAAACTGAGTGCCTATAGAAGTCAATGGAAATTGTCCCAAACAACTTTATTGCCCAGTTTTATTAAAACATTCAGGCTCTTCAGCATCATTGAAAATAAATGAAACACTGGGATTTCCATTTGCAGTCACTTTTCTTCTGTAAAGTTCTTCTGACATTTGTGCCATTTTGTTGCAATACTTTATTAATGCAATTGCATTTTTCCCCCTCAAATATGAAAATGGCTAAATTGGCCTTCCTGTGTCCTGCAGTTCAGGTAGTGTTTATTCAGTTTTTCTTATTTTTACATCTGCCCTACTGAAGCCCTTAAGTCCATGCCTTGAAGGGGGGAGGGTATATTTGCCCTTTAAAATACACCACTTAATTGCATCATTATTGGTGCTAGCTCTATTTGCGGCAACCAATATACAGTAGGTAAATGATCTATTATATCCTACACAGTTTAGGACATTCTATAATTACAGTTAGAATGTTACTTGGACATACCAGTGCTTTGGGTTCCCCAAACATTACTGCCAAAATAGCCAGAAGAAATAGCATGTCTGTTCTGTTGGCCTAAGCAATGGGCAACTTTCTTGAAAGACTTGCACCAGATGCCTCACTGGTCTCCCCCTCTTTCTAATTAAACTTTTCTGTTCAAAAATGATTGGAACTCTGAAGTCTGTAGACTATTATAACCTGTAAAAATGTATTCATGTATGCCCCTTAAAGAGTTAATTACATGTGGGTTTTGAATTTGAGAACATTTCTTTGGACACAAGTAACAGGACAATTGGCTCTTCCAATGATTTATTTGCTTGTGTCGGTTTATGGCTGATGGCCTGATGTATTGTGGCAGCTTTTCCAAACCCACTTGTCATTGATGACATTGGGCACATGTATGCGCCAAACTCTTAGCTGTTGGTTTGGCTGGTGACACCGCAATCAATAATAAAATGTCAGTTACGGAGCCAATCCTGTTATTGTATCATCTATCTTCCCACTCTCAGAAAGCATTATAAATTGCATCCTGGATACCTTTATGAAGAACTAATTGACAATCAATATTATACACTCAGATGCGCTAATGATTGGAACCTTTAAGAGTCTGCTGTCACCTTTTGCTTAATATAAATATTTTAATACTGCAACGCATAATAAAAGATATAAAAGCAACAATTAGTTTTATATATTTTAATGAGCAACTTCTATACTAATTATTTAACTAATCAAAATATTTAACTAATTGAAATGTTTGTACACCTACTATAATTATTTACACCAGGGGCTGTAATAACAGATTCAACTTTGCTCTAAGCCTAGTTATAGGGGGTAGCATATGTGGGGAAACATATACAGAGCAGCTACTTACCGAAATAACCCAAAGTTTCCTTATGAGCAAATTGGGCAACTTTGCCCACATATCTCTCCCCATGAGAGATTTATTTAACCAGTGGTCAGTAAACAAAAAAGGTTTTGTTACCTGCAGTATCCAAGATTTATCATGGCCAAAAAAAATCCCGTGTGCCCGAGGGCAAGGGCTCACAAGCATACTCTTTGCTTCTCTCTGCCAGAGAGAGAGGAGAAAGAGGAGAGATGCGGATCTACTGAAATCAGCAACTCTTTTTGCACAGTTTCCGCCTGTGTGCAGCTATTCAGAGCTGAGGGCAAAGAATGCAAAAGCAGGCATTTTTAAACTGACCTCAGCTCCACTTGGCTCTGTGTAGTCTTACACAGGCAAAAATCGAAGTTTTAAATGCCGCCCCTGATTTCAGCGTTTCTCGATGATATTCCTGAGGCTAAGAGAATGCAAGTGTGCTCTTTCTCTAAATCATTACAGGATTTTGAGCCCTTAAAATGTGTAATTAGTACAATGATAGATTCCAAAGTACAAAAGGTATTTTTAAAAACTGAATATACAGTAACAGAAAAGTGTCCAATATTAATTAGAATTGCAACTAGGTAAAGCTTTTAGATAATAGTTTTCCATTTATAACCAACAAGGCAAGAAATATAACACTTGAGTATAAAAGCAGAGAAAGAAGGTTCTCTTCTAATCTTCACAGATCATACCTTACTTTTTATGTAAATAAAATGACTGATATGGGAGATGTCTTATTATTTAGAATTAATATTCCTTTAAAATAAGAATCAAGTTAAAAATTGAAAAGGCAAATAAAAATATATACTAATAACCATGAAAAATATGTGTAGCTAAATCGAGTCTCCACTTATGATGCCATTTGGCAGCCGTGGGTAACTTACAGAGGAAAAAGTACTCCATAGGCTTGGAGGACCTACAGTCAGGACACTTTTCTATTTGCTTTTTTATGGCCCTCTCTTTCATCTCTCGACTTGCATCAAAACAAGACTCTCACTTCAAGCTGAGGCAGATTCCACTACATGGTGTGGTTGATCCTTTTCCCTTCCCCCCCCTTTTTTTTTTTTGGGAAACCTTCCGTATGTTTTTTTTTTTTTTATTTATTGTATTTACAGTTTGGCTATATTTCGGATATGTGTTATTGCACGTGTTTATTCCTGATACTGCTGTTTAACAGAATGCTTCATTTAGCTACTATGGTGACCTTGATTATGGTGTGAAAGGTACAATGTCTGTACAATATTACATTCTGTGTTGCTGTATACATATTTGACTGACATTAATATGTGTAGCTAATTGATCCTAAACACACAAACAGAGCTCCGTGCATGATTAGGTCAAGACCTTTTCACTCCATTCTTCTGCTATATGAGATTGATAGAATGTTAGAACTATGAAACACAAGTGTGTTTGTGGGAAACAGAATAGCTCTGTAAATCAAGAGAAGATTGTGGTCTTCATCCAATAAAAACATAAAACTTGCGATTCATAGTTAAAATAAGCCTGAGACTTAGGCTTTTTTTCACATTTGCTGTTGTAAAAAATGCATTTTAAAATATGACTTCCCAATTAAACATGTTGTTTTAAACTGTCGAAAACTAAATATCATTCAGTTTGGTGCCATTTTTAATGTATTTTCTGGACTGTGCAACAAACAATTGAAACAACTGTTAGGATTTAAGTGTCAGTCCTATGCTTAATGGCATAACTAAATATCTGATGGCACATTTTAGTCACTTATGATGCAAAATCCGTTTAATGAATGTTTCCTACCACATTCTAATTACTAGTTTAGTGGCTGCCTCCAAACATGCACAAGTCTTTACTGGAGTTTTTTCTAACCTAGTAACTAGAACCAGTCATAAGGGCCCTGCTCTCCACATCATGGATATGGTAGTGGTTATAACTTACTACAGTGAAGGGCATATTTAGGAACTGCCAACAGTAAACTTGCTCTACTCGCAATTGATTTCTATGGGATTTTTGGGACCATATTTATCAATAGCAAACAATGCCAGTTGACATCTACAAGGGAAAGCAAAGCTTTGTGATGTATTAAAAAGAGTTAGCAGAGAGTCACTCTTCAACTCTACAAAGCACTGGAAAGGCCCGATCTAGAATATGCAGTGCAGTTTTTGTCTTCAGTGCTCAAACTAGATATTATTATAATTGAAGAGAGTCCAAAAGGGTTATTAAGTTGGGAAAGGGTTTTGAAATTTCAGTTATGAAGTTATGAACGACTGGCCTCGCTGAGGTTGTTTATGTGGAAAAATATAAGAACCAAGTATAAATATATAAGAAGACCATATAATAAACTTTCAAATGCTTTCTTTACCATCAGAAATAAAGGTTCCACCTTAAAGGGATTTTGTCATGATTTTTTATGGTGTAGTTTTTTTTATTTATAAATTACACTTTTTACAAGGCAAATGCCATATATCCCTCTACCATGTAAAATTGAATTCACTCCAACTTGCAGTGCAGCAGTAAATAGTGACTGAAATGTATCAGAGCACAAGTCACATGACTGGGACACCTGGGAAACTGACACTATGTCTAGCCCCAATGTCAGATTTCAAAATTAAATATTAAAAAGGTGTTTTCTCTTTTGATGGACTTCAGTGCAGAAGTCTGCTGGAGCAGCACTATTAACCGATGCATTTTGAAAAAAACATGTTTTTACATGACAGTATCCCTTTCATATTTAAAAGCTGTGTTTTATAATGAGAGCTGAGTAAAATTCTCTCACTGATGTGGTTGTATTGGCAGATACATTAAATATTTTTAAGAGGGGGCAGGATGGCTTTTTAGCAAGTGAAAAAAAATACAGGGTTACTGAAATTAGCTCTTAGTACAAATTTGATCCAGGGACTGATCAAATTTACCTCTCTTTCCTACTTTGAGGCAAATTGGAGAGGCTTGGGATGGGGGGGTTCAACTTCCTCAGGATAAACATCAGTTAAGAAGGTTTCATTTAGACAATAATTGAATTGATGGATGTGGAATTGTTGGAGGGAAAGCAGCATTCTGGGTAAAGAAAATGGCAAATTGCTTCTGAAATTGAACCCTGTATTTGCATTCAACTCTAATGTGCTTTTTAAGATGGCAGGGGAAATGCTAATTCAACCCAATGTGTATAATGATAACAATGTCTCAATATGCATGGACAAAAAAGTGCATAGTTTTACATTGCAGAATGTACTCATCTTAATTTTGCTTATTTCTATTGCTTTTTTTTTACAGGTATTTCATCATTAGTGTTTTTTGTTTCTTTCCCTATTTTTTCCATTTAGTTGTATTGTTTAAAAAAAAAACCCAGTCAGAAAATGTGGTTATTATCACAACTAAACACCAAGAGCAAAAGTGAAAATAAATAATTCATATATTCAATTTCACTAGTCAACCATAAAGGAGGGTCATGGAATAGTTTTATTAATGACTATTAAACAGCAATCTGAAAGCTTTTATTGAAACAGCATCTTCTGCAAATATTTTAACCTTCACATTTTTGTTTATTCAAAACTATACATCTCTTTGCACAGGAATGTTTGCATCCCCAGCAGAGAATGCAATAGTTTTCAAAGAAAGAAAAGCTCTTTATGAAGGAGTGACCTACAGCCTGACTTTATTTTTTTGTACATCAAACACAGTTGTAAGTATACAGAACAAAGTTCTGTGGCTGATAAATAGAATGACTTGAACTATAGAACTGTACAATGCTGTGATTGAATGGAAAAAGCTACAAAGAGCACCAATAACTCTATGTTCTTAATTCAACATTATGATCTAAAATACTATTTATTATGAAATTTGAAATGAAGATAAAAATATATAAGAACAGGAAAAAGTCCAAAAAACAATATCAAATAGTATCAATCGACAAATCTATAATCACCAATACAATTATTTTATGTTTTACATTTACATTTTATGTTTACTAAAAATATTAGAGGTCAATCAAGATCCCAAGTGCAACTATTTTAACAAAATAAGCTAAATTGCTCATTTGTTTGGACTTCACTGGGTCCCCTACACTCCTGGGCCCCCTGTAAGTGCAGGGTCTACTTCCTCTGTAGTTAAGTCCCTAGCAAGATCACTGAAGAGTATGATCCTTATTACTCATTTCCTAAACACTTGCGCTCCTTGTCTAACTGCTTTTTGCAAAGAGCAGCTTCAGTGCACTTCAACCCTGTCCTTACTGCCTGCCTGAGAGCATCCTGAAAGCGTTTTTATTTATTAACTGCCAATGCAGCCTGACACTCCTGCCTTTCTGTACCTTGAATACCTGAATGATATGGAAGGTACAGGGAGGGTAGGGGGTGCATATGTGCCTTCCCACTTTATTGGACATGAATGCTGCCTAGCATAGGTAGCGCTTGATTCTAGGCACAGTTTGCAGTTCATTTTGGTGCACAGAGGCCTGTAGCTATTTGCACAATGTCCCATGCAGCAAATTAAAGAGAAATGAATGAATGCACATTGTGTGGGACATTGTGAATGAGCCCTATTGTCTTAGGAATATATATTTTTTTCTTCATGTAATACTATTAAACAGACAAACAAAGAGAAGCTTACATGAATCTTAAATGGGTGTGCGCTAATATTCTAAGATATTTAGTTTCTAAATGTATGTAAATAGACTTGGTATATTGGTGATGGTAAAATGTATTTTTGTAGTTGGTGCTTTGTTGCTTAATGAAGGTGCAACATGTTCCTTCCTTCTAAAGCTCCTTAAAACAAATCTCCAAGCCTGAAAATAGTACTGCAACACCAGTATCTTCATGCTTGCTGTATGTATGTATGTGCAAAGTTAGTATTTGACAACTGAAATTCCAATTTATGTAGATGGAGCTGAATAATTTGTGCGGTACACACTGCCGCACTATTTTCAGAAAAATAAATGTTGTGTGAGCCAGATACACAAATTATGGCTACTCCATTTGTGTTTATTCTTACTCCTTGCTCTCTCCTGGTTTTGCTTTTTTTGTCTTGTCTTTCCTTAACATAGTCATTTTAAAAAAAAAAATAAAGCCAAACAAGAATCCATTTGCTGAAGAAACAACACACTGTTATGTCAACGATCACTAAATTAGACTTGCATCATTTTCTTAATGCATTGAATTTGTTAGCCTCATCATGGATTTGCAACATTCAGCTGGTCTCTTTATTTAATGAGAGCATAAATCTCATCCTCCTTTGCAGTGCTCTGAAATCGGAAGGATAAAAACAGTGCTTAATGCATGTGGTTAAAGCCAAAAATAAATTCAAATGCTTATTTGCAATCACAGTTTTGCATATGAAGCATACTTACACCGTGTGCACCTTGATTGGTTTCCATACCTCTTGAAATTCCTGAAGTGAAAACATTATCATTACCTTGATGAATATTAATAATGTCAGAATTAGATTTCCCAGTCTTATTACTCAAATCTGTTAAATACTAGCTTGGATATAATGGTTTCCTGTATGTCAGCTGTAAATGAAGGTCTCCTGTGCTGGGACAGCTCCTATAGGCTTTCTCATAGTCTATAAACCTATGCCAGCATGGTTACCCATTAAAGGGAACTTAAATTCCCCCAAAATGAAGCAGCATCTTCATTGAAGCCCCACTATGCATGTCTCTGACTGTTCCCCTGCTGATTTTAACACAGTGGGGCTCATTTGTAACTAGTGCCTGGTCCCAGTATACTCATTTATCTTGGAAATAGCAGAAGGACCATATTTGGAGTAGCTTCAGTTTTCCCTGTATGCCCTGCTTAGCTCAAGAAATTAAGAAAAAAAACTATTTTCTGTATTTAAAAGGACAGATAAAAAGTATGTTCGGCCCAAGCCCTATTGAACAAGGTGGTATACTGTCACTTTAAGTCAACCTTTGAGAACTTGATCTGAGCAGGTTTGTTTGTTCTTTTCTTTGTCCCTTTGAAACCCATCATGGTTTTGCACATTAAATAAGAGTATTGAATGCACTTGACATCTTTTCTATATTTTTTTTTATACACATACAGTAGGTTTTAAGAAAATTATGCTTTGTATTTTTCATAGCACGGTTCTATAGACATTGCTTCATACAGTCCTACATAATAAATAAATGTCATGAAAGATTGCCTTCAAAGAATGATGAAAGTGTTTTGTATAGCAGGGGCAACATTGGCTCTAGATCTTTGTCTATTTATGCAATGACACCTTCTTAAAATCAAGAGATGTGTACTTAACTCACCTTGGATATTGCCAATTTATACTCTGTGATTTTTATAGAACCCATGATTGTATTGTTTTCACTGATTCTCATTTGTTCTAGTTTGATGTGTTATTGCTGTTTAAATTATATCATTACTGAGGGAAAGACTCTGATGTAGCCTGTTGTTTAAACTTCCATAATTTAAAGGGATCCATCAGAAAACATGTTTTTTTCAAAACGCATCAGTTAATAGTGCTACTCCAGCAGACTTCTGCACTGAAATCCATTTCATTCCAACTTTCAGTACAGCAGTAAAGAGTGATTGAAGTGTATCAGAGCACAAGTCACATGACTTGGGGCAGCTGGGAAATTGACAATATGTCTAGCCCCATGTCAGATTTCAAAATTGAATATAAAAAAATCTGTTTGCTTTTTTGAGAAATGGATTTCAGTGCAGAATTCTGCTGGAGCAGCACTATTAACTGATTCATTTTGAAAAAAAAATGTGTTTCCTATGACAGTATCCCTTTAAAGTTGCATAGATATGCCAATCCGGACCCATCAGCAGGTAGAATTTACTGGTCACATCTTTCAAAGTAAGCATTTTATTGGTTGCTATTGGTTACTGCTCCTGGGCAAAATTAGTTCCTTATATTACATATGGGGGATAGTGTTTTCTCTCCTGGCGTATATGCACCAAATGGAGAAAAGGCTGATCTGCTCTTCATAGATATGCCAGCAGAGAAAAGTCCCATCTGAAAATTTCAGAGTGAAAATTTTAAGTTAAAGGAGAATTCAAACCCCTAACTAATAAAAACCCCTATCCCCTAGCCTCCATAGTCCCCCCTCGCACAGGTGTTAACACCTGTAAATGCCCCATATTCTGTAATTACGACACATTGCTGAGTCAGTGCAGCGGAGCTCACGGGTGCAATTGCTGGTGCTTATAGCTGTTTCTTTATATTGTATTTATAGTGTACTGTTTATGTAGTTTATATACTTTTTCTTAGTTTCCCACTTACATTAACCCAGAAAACATAGTCCAAAAAAATATTTTTAGGGGAGTGTTATTCACAAATACAAAGTTTTACACATGTTATCAATGTAGTTGCCAAGTGAATCATTTTATTCTTGAGAAAGGTCATAATGTGGACTTGGTAGAAGGGCCCCTAAATATATAGTGATGATTCCTCTGTAGTCTGTGAAGAACTGCTTCATGTCTTCATGCAATTATGCTAGACCACTGATCCCCAACCAGTGGCTCTTGTGCAACATGTTTCTAACCTGACTATGAAGATTTTCATTCATCCAGGTCATAGTATATCTAGTATAGGTCAATGTAAAAACAACTGGACTTGCTGAGTAATCAATGAAGATGTTTCACTACTCATCCGAGCAGCTTCTTCAGTTCAACTGACTGGTGTGGGAAGTTCTCGGCATATAAACTCTTCCACTAATCCATTTACAATGGCACATTGTAACTCTTCAAAGAGGTGACATCTGAAGAAACTCACAGAGGTGTTGATTCTGTGTAGTTGTGATAGGATTATCCAATGTGTCATGCAACTCCTAGATACAGGTGTTACTTGTGAGAGTTGCATGAATGGATGTGTGAAGTGTTCTGAATCCGCCGGGGTACAGATGTTAGAACAGCATTGTATGTAGCAGACAGGTGGTGTCGAAGGCCCCCACCTCTGTTCTTCTTTATCGAAGATTTGGACCTTGCTGTCTTCAAAGGAGTGTCCCTTGTCTTTTAAGTGTAGAAAGACAGCTGAGTTTTGCCCTGTAGAGTTCTCCCTCCTGTGCTGAGCCATTCGCTTGGAGAGCAGTTGTTTTGTCTCCCCAATGTATAGATCTGTGCACTCCTCGCTACACTGGACTCCGTATACCAAATTGCTTTGTTTTTCTTTTGGTGTTGGATCCTTTGGGTGTACCAGTTTTTGTCTCAGTGTGTTGCTAGGTTTGAAAAACACAGGGACATGGTGTTTGTTGAAAATCCTCCTGAGTTTCTCTGACACTCCAGCTACATATGGGATGACTATGTTTCGCCTACTATGTGTCTCCGGGCGGTTATTTCTATTGGTGTTCCTGTTGGGCTTGGTTGCTGCTGTTTTGACAAAGGCCCAGTCTGGGTAGCCGCACGCTTTCAAAGCTCCTCTGAGATGTTTTTGCTCTTTGTCTTTGGACTCTGTATCAGTTGCCACACATTCCGCCCGGTGGTGCAGGGTTCGGATGACACCCAGTTTGTGTTCCAGTGGATGGTGGGAATCAAACAACAGATATTGATCCGTATGAGTGGGTTTCCTGTATACTTCCGTCTTCAAGTTACCCCCCTCTTGGATACATATCAAACAGTCCAAAAAAGCAAGTTTGTTATCGTGGACATCTTCCCTTGTGAACTTGATGTTATTGTCCACTGAGTTAATGTGTTCTGTGAAGGCCGCCACTTCATTGGATCTGATTTTAACCCAAGTATCATCCACATACCTGAACCAGTGAGTCGATGTAGTTCCCTGGAAAGTAAGTAAGGCCCTCCTTTCCACTTCCTCCATGTACAAGTTTGCTACAATGGGAGAGACTGGAGAACCCATTGCACAACCATGTTTCTGTCTATAAAAAAGGTTCTTGTACTTGAAGTATGTGGTGTTAAGGCACAAATCTAGCAACAAACAAACTTGGTTGGGACTGAGCCTTTGTCAAAACAGCAGCAACCAAGCCCAACAGGAATACCAATAGAAATAACCGCCCGGAGACACATAGTAGGCGAAACATAGTCATCCCATATGTAGCTGGAGTGTCAGAGAAACTCAGGAGGATTTTCAACAAACACCATGTCCCTGTGTTTTTCAAACCTAGCAACACACTGAGACAAAAACTGGTACACCCAAAGGATCCAACACCAAAAGAAAAACAAAGCAATGTGGTATACGGAGTCCAGTGTAGCGAGGAGTGCACAGATCTATACATCGGGGAGACAAAACAACTGCTCTCCAAGCGAATGGCTCAGCACAGGAGGGAGAACTCTACAGGGCAAAACTCGGCTGTCTTTCTACACTTAAAAGACAAGGGACACTCCTTTGAAGACAGCAAGGTCCAAATCTTGGATAAAGAAGACAGCTGGTTTGAACGAGGCGTGAAAGAGGCGATTCATGTCAAGGTGGAGAGACCATCTCTGAACAGAGGTGGGGGCCTTCGACACCACCTGTCTGCTACATACAATGCTGTTCTAACATCTGTACCCCGGAGGATTCAGAACACTTCACACATCCATTCATGCAACTCTCACAAGTAACACCTGTATCTAGGAGTTGCATGACACATTGGATAATCCTATCACAACTACACAGAATCAACACCTCTGTGAGTTTCTTCAAATGTCACCTCTTTGAAGAGTTACAATGTGCCATTGTAAATGGATTAGTGGAAGAGTTTATATGCCGAGAATTTCCCACACCAGTCAGTTCAACTGAAGAAGCTGCTCGGATGAGTAGTGAAACGTCTTCATTGATTACTCAGCAAGTCCAGTTGTTTTTACATTGACCTATACTAGATATGTTTCTAACCTGCATATTGGATGTTGCTCCCAGTGGCTTCAAAGCAGGTGCTTATTTTTGAATTCCTGGCTTGGAAGCAAGTTTTAGTTGCATAAAACCAGGCGTACTGCTAAACAGAACTTTTTTATAGACTGCCAGTCCACATAGGGGCTACTGAATAGACAATCACAGCCCTTATTTGGCAACCCCAGGAACTTTTTTCATGCTTGTGTTGCCCTCCAACTCTTTTTATATTTGAAAGTGGCTCACGGTAAAAAAAAGTGAGGACAATTGTGCTAGACTATAAAACTTATATTCTATAAATGCCTCACATTACCATGGACATGATTGTCACTTGTGATTAAAAATACACTTGAATGTTTCTGAAATCTAGTATAAGTATGTATAAGTATATGCTGTATTTGGTTTCATTAGGCCTGTGAATAAGATTAATTGAACCAAGCCACTGATTAGGCTAATATAGAGTTCCCTGGAGACATGTTTATCGCTTTCCTTTCCCAGATGTATTATTTTTACCTGTTGCTGGCTTTTTAAACACCATAGTGATATATTGTACATCTTCGTCCTTAGTCTCTCTTGCTCTTGGTTCTTCAGTCAAATCAGCTAAAAAAAACAAGAAATTAAACTTTCGTTTTAGTGTCAGCTTTTCACTAAGGAACATGTTTACAAAAAATTACTTCAGTAACCGAGTTTATTTACTGTTATTTTTAAGAAAAGCATGACACAAAGGCCTGTGTGATTTATTTCTCAATGATCAGTATATTTTTGTGTCTATTATCAATATTACCTATACTAAAGGGCAGATTTATCAAGGGTCGAAGTAAAAATTCGAAGTAAAAAAATTCAAATTTCAAGCTATTTTTATGTACTTCGAATATTGAAATTTATCATGTACTGTCTCTTTCAAACTTCGACTTCAACCATTCACCATCTAAAAATTGGAAAATTGCTGTTTTAGGCTATGGGGAACCTCCTAAAACCCATTCGGAGTCATTGGTGGACTTTAAAAAAATCAAAGGTTTTTTTTTTTTGGAATAACTTCGAATCAAAGTAGATTGAATACGATCTTACTTCATTTCGAACGATTCGAATACAGCCTATTCACCCGCAGAAAAAACCTTAAATTTTTCGGTTGGCTGTTTTTCTTCGAATTTCAAAGTTATGGGAGTTCAAAAAAACAACAACTCCCATTACTTCAAAATTCGACCCTTCATAAATCTATGAGCATTTGCTATTGTAAGTATGTGCATTTTATAAACTTATCAGCATTACAGAATAACAGTTATGGGGCCCATTCACTAAGTTTGAGTGAAGGAATAGAGGAAAAATAGTTCGAATTTCAAATGTTTTTTTTGGCTAATTCGACCATCGAATTGGCTACTTCGACTACGACATTCGACTTCGAATCGAACAATTCGAATTAAAAATTGTTCGACTATTCGATAATCGAAGTACTGTCTCTTTTTCGACCCCCTAGTTCGCCACCTAAAACCTATCGAGGCCAATGTTAGCCTATGTGGAAGGTCCCCATAGGCTTGCTAACAATTTTATGATCGAAGGATAATCCTTCGATCGATGGATTAAAATCCTTCGAATCGTTCGATTCGAAGGATTTAATCGTTCGATCAAACAATTATTCCTTTGATCGTTCGATCGAACGAATTGCGGTAAATCCTTCAACTTCGATATTCGAAGTCGAAGGATTTTAATTCGGCAGTCGAATATCGAGGGTTAATTAACCATGTACATGATTCCTGCCAGGGTCTGTTGTCTGCGCTGTCAGTTTTGCAGCGGCTATTAAAACAAATTCATAGTACATACATTTTGTATCAAAAAATGATCGAACACCAAATGACCACAAATTCCACTTAGCAATTGCAAAAGTGTCACATTAAATTGATAGGTGTTGTAAACCCAAATAAAACATTTTGCAAAATGAATGCAAATATAATTTTAAGCAACAAGGTCAAGTGAATTTTTGAATGAAAAAAATTCGAATTTCAAGCTATTTTTTTTGTGTACTTCGACTAGGGAATAGTCCTAATTCGGATCAAATCTGAAAAAAAATCAAAAATTTGAATATCGAAATTTATCATGTACTGTCTCTTTAATAATTTGACTTTGACCATTCAACATCTTAAACCTGCCGAATTGCTGTTTTAGCCTATGGGGGACCTCCTAGAGCCTATTTGGAGTCAATTGGTGGACTTCGAAAAATCTAAGGTTTTTTTGGGAAAAACTTTGAATCGGATTCGATCAAATGTGCTATTACTTAGATTCGTACGATTCAAATTTTGCAGAATAAGGACCTATTTGATGGAAAACAGACCTATTCGACCAAAAATAAACTTGGACTTGATTTTGGTTGGTCTTTTTGAATTTGAATTTCAAAGTTTTTTCAATTCGAAATTCGACCCTTGATAAATATGCCCCCAGGAATTTTCTTGTGGCTGAAAAAGTGTTATTGCATGTATAAATAATATATATATATCTATATATCTAAAGAAAGGTATCTAAGGTTTTAAAATGTATGGAAGGTCTCAGTTATGAATAATAACTGGCCAAGTTGTTTAGACTGAATAAGAGGCACTTAAGAAGTGACATGTATAAAAACATAAGGGGATCATATAACAATCTCTCTAATGCTTTATTTACCAGTAGGTCTTTCCAACAGACACAAGAGCAAGCATTTCAATTGCTGACTGATACATTAGACAACTTCAAAAAGGAATTGGTTGGCTTTTTAGCAAGTGAGATTTGAAAGATACTTCGTAGTACAAACTGACAAGTAACAGTTCTAGAATACTCCTTTTGTTTCTGACTAATCTCACTTGAATCAGTTCCAGTCACATAACATGATCTTAAAGCCTTCTGGCTGATTCTTTGGTTGTACTCAAATACACAGGCATAAGTGAGTGGTTGTGATTGGCTGCTTGCAAAAAAATAGAAAGGTAGCTTCTGAGTTTGCTCCTTTATTTAAAAGTGTTACCCTGTAGTTTTACAGCTTTAAGTTTTCACATGATGCTGCAGCAGTGACAGGCTACACAAACATGTCCTTTATGCTTATACATTTTAGTTGTTGCCCTTACACGAGGGATGTCACAGTGGTGGTTTCATATGGAGGATGCTAAGGGGCAGATTTATTACAATTACATTTTATGAGGGCAAAAAGTGCAGACAAGGAGAAAAAAGCAGACAAAACCCCTGCAAATGTTTTCCTTTATTTGTAAAATGCAAAATATTCCTGTGTGTGTTTTTTCATGGAAAAACAGTTGCAAGAAGGAATCCCATTGTTTCATTCATTTCCAATAAGGCTGAAAATCTTGAATCTTTAATTAACTGGAACAATTCAAGGTTTCAGAATACTTGAGTTTTTTCTGTGACCACATTTTTCTAATCCTATTTCTCAAACTGAAAAAAAAAAACGCCAACTCGTTTTTTCATTTTTGGCATTTACACTTTGGAATTGAATGTTTACTACTTAGTTTCAGTTCTAAAAGATAAAATATGTAGTCAATTTATTCTTGGTTACATTATCTAAATAATGTAGTAAATGTGAAAATGATGCATAGAACACTTACCTGGCTTCAGCAATTTTTCCTTTGCACATATTAACAAGAGAACCACAATAACGAGGACAATTAGAATGCATACTGTTATGCTAGTAGAATTATCCAAATCCAATGTGTCCTTAGTGCTTAATTCTAAAAGACAAGCAAATTAATTGTAATGTAAATACCTTGTCAATAATAAATGCACAATTAAAATTCAATCATCAGTAGAAACTGGCAAATTCAAAAAAAAATTCACTTTTGGATTAAAAACCTGTCTATCAGATAGTCAGATTATATAGATTTGTAATTAATTTAATCTTGAATGGTTTTTCTGTTTTGCATATATCCCTGATCAAGGACTCAATTTGCAGCAACAAATACTTTTTCTACCTTGACCTCTAAGAAGGCATTACTGTTGCCTAGATGTTGTTGCTTCATTTGGCAAAACAATCCTTCCTTATCCACTTAGCACTTCTATCCAGAAACCCATTATTCAGAAAACCCCCTATTACAGAAAGGTCATCTCCCATAGAGTCCATTTTAAGGAAATAATTCAAATTTTTAAAAATGAATTCCTTTTATTTCTCTGTAATAATAAAACAGCAGCTGGTACTTGATGGTAACTAAGTTGCATGAATTCATATTGGTGTCAAAACAGAAATTTTGTTTTTTGTTCCCTGTAGTAATAAAACAGCAGCTGGTACTTGATGGTAACTAAGTTGCATGAATTCATATTATTGTCAAAACAGAAATACTGTTTTTTTTAGGGGGTTATTTATTAAAGGTCAAATTTTATAATAATGTAGATTTTATTAAAGTAAAAAAATTAATTCAAATTTATTCACAATTCTAATGGTTTGTTATTTATGAAAAATGTGTAATAGCCGGACCCGAAAACTCAAATCAAATTCAATCAAATTAGAATCGAGCTTTTGTCTGAAAAAAAACTCGACTTTTGCACGTCAATTTATTTTTCACGTGCAACATTTTTGTTTGACACACATTTTTTTCTCCCATTGGAGTCCATCGGGCGTAATTTTTTAAGCGAAACTTCGCAAAATTTTGGCTCATCACTACTACAGGTATAGGATCCCTTATCCGGAAACCCGATATCCAGAAAGCTCCGAATTACGGAATGGCTGTCTCCCATAGACTCCATTTTATCCAAATAATCCAAATTTTTAAAAATGATTCCTTTTTCTCGGTAATAATAAAACAGTAGCTTGTACTTGATCCCAACTAAGATATAATTAATCCTTATTGGTGGCAAAACCAGCCTATTGGGTTTATTTAATGTTTAAATGAATTTCTAGTAGACTTAAGGCATGAAGACCCAAATTACGGAAAGATCCGTTATCCGGAAAACCCCAGGTCCCGAGCAATCTGGATAACAGGTCCCATACCTGTATTAACATCTTGAAATAGTTCAAGGGACCTCTGCCATTGACTACTACATGAACTCAGCACGTTTTAGTTGGAGAATAGTCGAATTAGAACTGTTTCAGGCGTGATAAATCTTACATTCGAAGTACAGAAAGATCCCTTATCCTGAAAAACCCAGGTCCCAAGTATTATAGATAATAGAGCCTATACCTGTACTGTACCATTGTGCAGTGCTGCATAGCCTAGTACCACTACGTAAGTAAAGTTATCCATATATATAAAAAGTTATAAGTGTATGGTCTAGCTATTGAGGGTGACTGGTTTCATTCCATTTTAAGGGGTTTCCAAATGAGCAAAGTTGTGAATGGAATTCTCCTAGCTGAACCACAGTTTAGACTTGAAACTAAGATCAAAGAATATTTACAGAACATTATTGTCTATCGGCAGTTGCAATGTATTAAACACTGCAGCTTTAGTTTTATTATTACCAAAACAGGAAAAAAACAAAACAAATCAGAGCGAAAAATGTAACCTTAAACACATTTTTTATTTCCAACCTCAACTGCCATTTAATATATAATCTAAATATATACAATTATATTTTATTTGTAACAGAAAATCCAAGCAATTCAATAAGCAGAAACAAACTAGAAAAAAGACCCTGTCACGTAGAGTTGCAATCAGATCTTAAAATGGGGTGCATCTAGATTTATTTCATATATCTTGTATTTCATTTATATTTAAATATATCTCCAAGTTCCATTTCGCCTTAAAGCACCCATGGAAATGTGTAAATGTATCATTAAATAAAAAATATATATGAGATACCTGTACTGTTTACCGTGCCTGGTTGTAAAGTAGAAGTAATGATGGTGCTGGTCGTAATTGAGATGGTTGCGGTTGTCAATCTTGGAGGTGGAAGCTTGGGGTTTTCTAATTTTATTGGTAATGTAGCTACAAGGAGGCTATTGTGGAATACCAAGCATGCCCAGTTTGTAGGTTTTTCATTGATATCATCAATAACCACAGTATTTCCCAATATACGGGAAGCCAATGATTGGCTTTTAACGTCTATGGAACAGGTCCTATTTATTTTTACTCAGACGAGTTTCACTTTGAAGTCCAGTATATGAGACACAGTGCATGTGAGAGATAGCTTGCTTCCATATGAAACGACTGAAGATGGATCTGCTTTAACTAAAAGTCAGAAACAAAAAATGATATCTTATCTTATGTTAATTAGCACATTGTTCGATACAATATATAACCCCAAAGAGGCAATTTTCAGTGTGCATTTTAAACATGTTCAATTAATTGCTGCTATGTTTCAACACAAAAAATGTTCCAAGCTGATTTGCTTCTACTATGTTCCCTAGCCAGCCTGCCTCTAATAGTTGTAGTTGTAATGAGCTGCAATAATTTACCAATTAGCAATAATGAATGAATAAGGACTCAATCTCAATCCGTAGTATCCTATTTTTTTTATTTGACGGGAGAAGGCTACCCCAATAAAATGCTAATTTTTGTAAAATAAAAACGTGTAAATTTAAACAAGTTTTTGATATACAGATATGGGACCTGTTGTCCAGAATGCTGGGTACTTCTGTAAATTTTGCATCTCTATAACGTTTACTAAGAAATCATTTAAACATTCATTAAACCCAACAGGACTTTGTTTTACATCCAAAAGGATATTTAAAAATCTGAATTCTTTGATTAAAATGAACTCAATGGGATGCGGGCTTACTGTAATTCAGAGCCTTCTGGATAATGGGTCCCATACCTGTCTATAAAACATTAATAATAATTTCAAAGTTACCTGTACAGGTATCTGTTACTGAAAGTAGTATCTGTCTAACTGTTTTATATTCTCTGTACTACTGCTTCTGAATCCTAAAAAAAATACAGCAGAAGCCAGAAGATCAACAGACCTGTAGGAGCCAACTGATGTTATGGTGTTTAAATAATCTGAACCAGGAGTGAGTGGATAGAACTAATGCTGCTTTTAACGATGTTTACAGATACATTGAAATTTATCTGTAAATATCATTATATCTTCTTGAATGTATATTTGAAAGTGGCTTAGACTCAAATTACTTCATTGGGCAAAAGCAGTTTTCAGTTTGGAAGCTATTCTCTCTTCTTATTATAGAGAATACATTACAGTGCATGCACTTTAAAAGCAAGCCCTTGATTATGTCTTCCTTGAATAGGCCTGGATATCAACACGTGGAAGCTACATGTCTGCTACTATTTTGTAAGAGTAACTGCAAACGTTGAATTAAATCTTATGCACGATTTTGCTTTTTATGTTGAATTAAAACCTAGGTGTATACAAAAATAAATAAAAATTAAATAATGCATGGAATAATACATTGTTAAACAGGATTTAATTTAGGGGGTTATTTATTAAGGCACAATTTTTTTGCAGAGTCCGTTTTGACACCAAAAACCCGAGAAAGTTGCAGTAGAAAAAAGAAAATTCTTTTTGCAATTTATTATGCCCAGAATCTGTTCCAAGTCCGAAAATACTCCATCTAAAATGTGCCGAATTCATGTAAAAGTCAATGACAGATGTCCTCTTAACCATTTGAAGATGTTTTAACCCTCACAAAATGTTCAGAGTTTTCGGGGAGTCAAACACAAAAAAACTAATTTTTCTTGCGACATGCATAAAAAGTTGTGCTTTTTCCGATCCAATTTTTTTTTTATTGATAAATAAAGGCAAATAGTGGATTCTAGTTGCTGTAGATAATTGTAAGAGTTTTCCTGGTTTTGTTTACAGGGCTTAATCAACACAACCAAGATACTATTGGAAATGCATAACAAAAATCTAGTTTGGTGCACTGAACTAATAACTAAGGCTTCTACATCAATGATTAAATTGACAGCAAAAGCAGAAATGAATATTCTTAAAATTGTCCATGTCTCACTGCAATGACATCAAGAACTTGCACTTTGGGTGTGTACCAGATGGGTGTCGATTTTTTTCACAAGGAGACCAGAGGCATCCACATTCAAAATACTTACAAATGATAGACTGTAACACATTTTGTACCATTTGGGTTCATCCCATGCAGGTATAGTGGAAGTGCATTTGCAACAAGTCCACCTTCTTCCATCATGTTAACAACAGGACTTCCATTTGCTTTATATTAAAGGTGCAATCAAATGCACTGTGTCTTAAAAGCAGTAACGAGTACATCTGTTAACTGATTCTATAATTGTCTATCTACCTGTAGTGTCAGGCTACACTGATCAAAATTAGCCCCTAAATCGGGCAGATTCAATTCAGTGTGGAAAACTTATCTCATGATTTAACATGGATGAACGAGATTCAATTTGAGGAGAAAAAAACATATGTCCTTATTAAGTTCCAGTTTTTTCTCATAAACTTAAATGGGTTTTCACGCGAGTTACATTTTCTGAATCTCATCCATGAGATTTTTGCACAGTTTTGCGAAAAGATTTGCAGAAATTCACTGAGACTCCATGTCTGGATTTGCTCATCACTACTGGTTGTCCTGCAGCAATAAGATTTATATTCAGAACTAGAAGGACTCTGTGAACATTTGTTGTTTTCATATCTAGTGAACAGAAAGGGAACATTCTATACATACCTTGCACAGTTACAAGATTTATAATCATTCCAAAGTTGCTTTTATACGTGCCAGCATCTGAAAAATCCAATGGTGCAACTTGGAGGACATTCTTTAAGCCACTGACAATATTTACACGATCCTGAAATTTCAGACTGGTATGCATAATTGTTTTAATAATGGCAATCCTTCCTTTCCTTTGTAAGTTAGGTGAGGTCCATATCCATGTTACATCACTTTGTAAGGTGTCATTTTGGTAATACAGTTTCAAGTCATCCCCAACAGATTGAAACTTTACTAATTCCACTGCAGTAGTCACCACTGAAATAAGCAGCAGCAGTACAAACATATTAATAACGTTCATGAGCATCTGATAAAGCTTTCATACTGTATATGTGAAAAAAAATCTGACCAGTGGGGAAGATGCAACAGTTAAATGAAAACTATACCCCTGGAACAATGTAGGTCTCTATAAAAATATATTGCATAAAACAGCTCATATGTAAAACCCTGCTTTATGGAAATAAACCATTTACATAATAATATATTTTTTTAGTAGTATGTGTCATTGGGTAATCCAAAATTGCCATTTTAAAAAATAAGGGTCACCCCCTAGGATCGTATGATTCACGGTGCACACAAAGAAACCATACATGTTAAGTCACATGAGCCAATTAACAGACAGAGTTCTGTCTTTTCCTTCCAAACTTCTTCCTGTTACAATTAGAGCTGGAGTATTTCTAGTCTGGTGATCTCTGAGGCAGCACAGAGACCATTCTTCCTGTTACAATTAGAGCTGGAGTATTTCTAGTCTGGTGATCTCTGAGGCAGCACAGAGACCATTTTGAAATGGTGGTTTAAGGCAAGAGATGTAAAAGGGCAATATTTACTTAAATATAAACTGTATATACCAGCTTGGTAAGATTCTTTAATATGCCACTTCATTTAATATAAGTTATATGTTGCTTAAGTATTCATTTTGGGGGTATAGTTTTAACATAAACAAAAAAAATTGTAACCATTCATAAATCTGCCCCAACAATGACTGCATCTTTATAAATCTATTTTAAACCATTTCTTTCTTTGCCAATGTCAGTTTTCCTTATACAATGACAAAAATATTTAAATGAAAGAAAGCCTAAATATGTGCTATGATTATACAGGTATGGGATCTACTATCTGGAAACCCATTATCCAGAGGCTCAAAATTAAGAAAAGACTCCATTTTATCCAAATAATCCAAATTTGTAAAAAATTATTTCCTTTTTCTCTATAATAATAAAACAGTACCTTGTATTTGATCCAAACTAAGACATAATGAAGCAAATCCAGCCTATTTTGTGTATTTAATGTTTACATGATTTTCTAGTAGACTTAAGGTATGAAGATCAAAATTACAGAAAGACTATTAGTGATTGGCAAATCTGATCTGCTTCGCTGAAAATTTGTGAAACTGCAAAAAATTTGCCAAATGCATTGACGATGACAAATAAATTTTAACGCACAACAAAATTTTTGTCTATGGGTGTCTGTTTTGCAGTGTAACCTGTCGAAAAATTTTGCTCATTACTATCCATTATCTAGAAAACCCCAGGTATCTACTATCCATTATCTAGAAAACCCCTGAGCATTCTGTATAACAGGTCCCACACTCGTACATCATTTTCTATATTTGCATATGTTAGAACTGCATATAATTCCTCATGAAAATTCATTCAATCAGCAAAATTTATTGACAGATGGGTTGTACGTATTGCACAGTTATAGAACATACCTTGAAGTGTTAATTGAAGTGTATAATTTTTTCTTTCTAATGAAACATAGTCTTCAGCTCAGCTCATTCAAAAAGTAAATACTGTAAATCATTACCTAAACTTTTTCTACATTTAATTTACTTACAGACAGTTAAATCCAGTTTTGTTTCAAGCACAACCCTATTTTGGTAAAAACATTTATATGTTCCAATGTTACCACTTGAAAAGTCTCTTATAATTATTTAATATCCTTATAACAGTATTCTTTTACATTTTCCATCTGTGGATAATGTGCTTTAAAATATGGTGATGCACATTTTATGGTGATATCTGAAGTAAACAGCAACATTACCTTTATTAGCTCTAAAAGAAATAAAATCAAAAATGATATACAGTACATGTATAAATACATATTTGTTAGAAATGCTACATAAATGCTAATACAAATACTAAATTTTCCACATAAGTTGCATTTATATTTTTACTAAAACTGTTTAATCAGTCCATCCATCCATCCATCCATTAATATATCTATCTATATATCTACCAATAGATAACTGCATTAGAAATGCATAGCCGTTAATTCCATTTGTTGCTATTAAAACAAGAATTAATTTACCAACTAATTTTCAGACCAAGGTAAATATTAAATTATTAAGACCAGATTTACTGAAAACTGGGCTTCATAGGAAACATGCATTACAAGGATTTTTTTGCCCTTGATATTCTTGGGAAAATGATGCAACAATGCATGCGATAACTGAAAAGTAATATATATATAAGTTGCACAAATTGCATAAAAATATACTGTCACAAAATTGAACAATTCATTAATTTAAACATATATGTGAATTATAATATTCATTATATTCCAATATTCATTAGTTAAATATTTATATTACATACAAACACATTAACATACTTTTGCAAATATTTATGCCAAGAGTAAATTACATTTAATATGTGTTTAATATAATTTACTTCTCGCATGCATTTTTACAAAACTATTTCAAAAAATTCTCATGTTTTATTTTTCATATTGGGTTTCACATGATTTAGGCTTAAAAAAGGTTCCAAAATTGTCACTAATTACACAAGAAGACAAAATATATGAAATTTTACTATTTTTTATTTAATATTTAAAAAATAGATCATACATTAAAGTAAATATTGATTAATCATTTACACATCTTATATGGTAACTAAACAATTTTACCTTCGAGTGGTGAATCTTCCATGAGATTTTGTTCTAATGTAAAAAATATCTATACCAGTTTTACTAAAATGGATATCTTAATATGAAAACTACAACTAAATTGATTTTAATTTCACAAATAAGTATTCCTTACATTAATTTATACTAATAAATAGGTTACTACAGGTATTGGACCTGTAATCAAGAATGCTCGGGACCTGGGGGATTTGTTCCATAATTTGGATTTAAATTTACTAGAAAATCAAGTAAACATTAAATAAACCCAATAGTGTTTCTTCCAAAAAGGATTAACTATATGGAAGTTTGGATCAAGTACAAGGTACTGTTTTATTATTAAAGGAAATCATTTTTAGAAATGTGGATTATTTGGATAAAATGGAATCTTTGGGACATGGATGTTATGTAATTCAGAGCTTTCTGGATAACAGGTTTCCGGGATAACGGTTCCCATACCTGTATTGCAGTAATTATCTGGAAGCCCAATATTATGAAAGCCCCAAATTACAGCATTGCCACTTACACCTTATCATATTTAAACAAACAATTCTTTATTTTTTATAGATTTTTTTCTTTTCTGTAATATTAAAACAGTATCTGATATCTGATGACAACTAAGTTAGCTCCGTAATGATGGCAAAATTATTCTGCTCTGGTATTTATATTAAAAAAAGGTTTAGTAGCTGTAAGGCATGATGCTCCCAATTACAGAATATGCATTCAGATTATAGATCCCCTACCCATTTTAATATAGAATAAGTCAATATTTATGTACTATACAACAAATAATACTTTGTTTTATTAGTATCCTGGTCACAAAGTATTGTGCAAAGATTAAATTGTGCCGATATAAAGAATTAATAGGACAAACCTGTATCAAATTCTACTCACCGTAGCTAGATGTATGGAATAGACAGAGAAATATAAAATTTATAAACATAAGATTGACTGGCCTCATTTTCAGGTTCTTCTGCATAATTGGAAAATAAATCTGCTATGGTAGCCTAATATGAATAGTATGTAACCTTTGTGCAGTTAGTAGAGCAGAGCAAGCCACTTCCTGTTTGT
The DNA here is from genome assembly GCF_017654675.1 of Xenopus laevis. Classification (NCBI taxonomy): domain Eukaryota; kingdom Metazoa; phylum Chordata; class Amphibia; order Anura; family Pipidae; genus Xenopus; species Xenopus laevis. Next base: position 16,629,971 of record NC_054376.1, on the reverse strand, counting down.
ACAGCCCCAATAAGGGGAATTTTTTTCACAGTTCTACCATAATATATATTTACAGTTTAGATCACCTTAAGCACTGCGAGTTTCATTACTAGGGTAACATTATAAGGTTGTATATGCCTGCAAAGAGAAAGGTTGCTAAAGAAGAACATTTAGAAGCAAACAACTGTTTGGCAATTTGTTTAAAATCTAATAAAAACATGCCCAAAAAAATGTTACTGCTCAAATAAACCTAATTGTATAATTATTTACAGGGCATAAAAAATACTCCTACTGCCTAAAAAAGCAATGTCACTTCAATTAAATACTTATCATCCTTGGTGCAATTTTGAATTGGCAATTCGCCTCAAATTGCAATTTTCACATTTCTTGCCTTTGTTTTTCTGTTCTCTATGCCACAGTTTTTCTGAATTCATCATACTGTAGACATTTTAGAACCTAACAAGCTGAAAAAAGTTTAAATGTCAAATTAGAAAGCATTAAAAAACCTGAAAAAATAAAAAACTAGTTACTAGTTGCAAATTGTCTGTAAATGTAACAGTGTAGATTGTACTAAGTGAATTTCAATATGCATGTCCATTTCACATACTTACTTAAATTTTTAACAAAGCAAGTTAGATTAAAAAAAGATGTCCATCAAGTTCAACCTTTTGACTATATTTTAACCTGTCTAACTGCTAGTTGATCCAGAGGAAAGCAAAAAACCTAATTTGAAGCCTCTACAATTTGCCTCAGAGGGGGAAAAATCCTTCCTGGCTCCAAAATGGCAATGGGACTAGTGCCTGGATCAACTTGTACTATGAGCTATCTTCCATAACCCTGTATTCCCTCACTTGCTAAAAAGCCATCCAACACCTTCTTAAATCAATCGAATGTATCAGCCTTTACGACTGATTCAGTGAGAGAATTTCACATCTTCACAGCTCTCAATGTAAAAAAAAAACCCTTCCGAATATTTAGGCAGAACTTAATTTCTTCGGATAGGAATGGGTGACCTTTCGTCAGCTGGAAATACCTACTTGTAAATAAAGCTTTAGAGAGATTATAATACGATCCCCTTATATATTTATACATATTTATAATATCACTCCTTAAGCACCTTTTCTCCAGAGTGAACATCCCCAATTGGCCATTCTTTCCTCATAGCTAAGATTTTCCATACCTTTTACCAGCTTAGTTACCTTTCTCTGCACCCTACTTAATTCAATAATGTCCTATTTGAGCACTGGAGACCAAAACTGTATGGCATATTCTAGATGTGACCTTACCAGTGCTCAATGCCCCTTTTAATACAGACCTTATTTTCCCTTGATGCTGCTGACTGGCATTGCTTGCTGCAGCCAAATTTATTATCTACAAGGACTCCAAGGTCCTTTTCCATTATGGATTTGCCTAGTGCAGTTCCATTAAGGGTATAAGTGGCTTGGATATTTTTACATTCCAGCTGCATGACTTTACATTTATCAACATTGAATCTCATTTGCCCAGATAGCCAGCTTGTCTAGATCCTGTTGCAAGGATGCAGCATCCTAGATGGAATTAATTGAGCTGGATAGTTTTGTGTCATTTGCAAACACTGATACTTTACTTACAATACCCTCCCCTACATCATTAATGAACAAGTTAAATAAAAGTTGACCCAATACCGAGCCCTGAGAGACCCCACTAAGAGCCTTACTCCAATTAGAGAATGTACCATTAACAACCACCCTCTGTACCCAATCCTGTAACTAGTTCGCTATCCATATGCAAACAACTTTATTAAGGCCAACATTCCTTAGTTTACTTCTTAAATACTGGAATGACATCAGCATTTCTCCAATCCATAGGTACCATACCAGATAAAAGTGAATCTGAGAAAATCAGAAATAGGGACCTGTCTTAAACTAAATTAAGCTCTCTTAAACCCCGGGGTGTATGCCATCTGGCGCTAGCACCTTGTTTATATTAATTTGTATTAAAGCTTTATGAACCATATCCTGAGTCAGCCACTGACTAGATTGAGCTGAGCCATCAGTGTAGCTATGAAGTGAGCCTGGAAAATAACTGATTTAGCACATTTGCCTTTTCTGTATCTGTTACAACCTTACTAGTACCATTATTTAAAGGAGCAACACTCTCAACCTGCATCTATTTACTATTAATATACTTAAAAACTTTTTGGGTTTAGTCTTTGCCTCAGCCGCAATGCATTCCTCATTTCCTTTCTTTGCCATCTGGATAGCTGTTTTTTAACATTTTTTATAGTGTTTATATTCATTAAATGCAGCTTCTGTTCCAACAGACTTTTTAAATGCCTTTCTCTTCTTTCCTATTAACTTCTTTACTTCTATATTAAGCCACATAGGGTGATTCGTAGTGCTTCTACATTTACTCCTTAAGGGAATAAATTGACAGTAACGATTTAATATTTTAAATGACAACCATTTCTGTTCTGTGTTTTTAGCTGAATACATAATGCCCCAATCTCTGCTCTGAGGGGCAGCTCTCAAGGCACTAAAATTAGCTTTTCGGAAATTCATGTTTTTTGTTGCCCCAGTCTATATTTGTTTTTGGAGATCACTAGATCCGAAATAGCATTGTTTCTGGTTGGCTCCTCAACAACCTGTGTCATGAGACAAGTTTATAAACTTGTTCCCATTAACTGACATGGCAGTCCTGTTGCTCCAGTCAATATCTGAGGAATTAAAATCCCCCATTATAATTACTTTACCCAAACTAGCAGCCTTTTCTATTTGCATCAGGAGCTTATCCTCCTCCCGACTTACATAAGGGGTCTATAGCATACTATTACAATTAATTTGCTGGACTCTACAATTGTGAAGAGCTCAACCCATAAGACTTCTGCCACCTCATTTTCTAACAGCATCTCCTCCTTGATATTAGCTTTTAAATCCTGCCTAACAAACAGACATAACCCCTCCTCCTTTTCTACTGCATCTGTCCCTCCGAAACAAAGTATAGCCATTTATATTAACTGCCCAGTCATGTGGCTAATTCAGTCATGTTTCAGTCACACAAATCACATCATATTTTCCCTCCAGCACATTCAGCTCTCCCATTCAGACTCCTTGAATTTGCACACATACATTAAATACTGGTACCATATTGAACATATGACATGTGGTTCTCCCTATCCTTAGCAGTACCCCCAACCAAATATCCTCCCCCATATGCTCTTTCTTTGCCCACTACCTCATCTAACCTGTCTTCCACAGAATCCTTTACTAAACACTCCCCCCACACCTAGTTTAAAATCTTCTCCAACTCTCTAGCCATCTTCTTCCCCAAAACAGCTGCACCATCATCATTGAGGTGCAGCCCATCCCTAGCAAAGAGCCTGTAGCGGAATGAGAATCAGCCCAGTTCTCCAACAACCCAAACCCTCCTCCCTACACCAATCTCTCAGCCATGCATTAATCTCCCTAAGCTCCTGCTGTCTTTTTAATGTTGCACGTAGCAAAGGTAATATCTCTGAGAAAATTACCTTGGAAGTCCTTGCCCTCAACTTTACACATAATTTTTTTAAATCGTTCTTTCACCACCTCCTCTAACTTTGTCATTGGTACCTATGAGTACCAACACCGCTGAGTCTTCCCCAGCCAATCCCAATAATCTGTCCACTCGTTCCACCACATGTCAAACCCTACCACCAGGCAAGCAGCAGACTGTTCGGCATGAAGGGTTCTTATGGCAGATTACCCTATCCACCTTTCTAATAATTGAATCCCCTATAACTAAAATTTGCCTTTCCTTCCCTGCACTCCCCCCGTATTAGAGACACTGCCTCCCAGGGTGCTCTGAGAGTCAGCCTGCTCCATACATGCCAGTTCAGGTCTGTCCTCCCCAGCATCTTCTGGCAAAATGGCAAATTTGTTTCTTTGGACCAGCCCCCTATACTTCTGTCCCCTCTAGACTGTAACAAACCTGTCTCCCTCATTAGCCTCCACTGCCCATTCTCCACCCCACTACACTGGCCCCTGCCAGTGGTTGCTCTGTGGGCCTCCTTTCCTCCCCCATGTTTGCCACTGCCCTTAGTACTGCAATCCCCCCCCCTTAGAGTTTGCAGTTTAGATTCCAACATGAAAACCCACCAACATCTCACATGTAACTACTGCATGGAACTGCTGCTCCAACACTACATACATGTGACAAGACACTGAGTAATACCGGCAAACCCACTTGCACTGGGTACTTACAGTATCCCAAGTACAATTTCTCACAAATGCCTTTTCTGGTTTTAAAAGCCTTAAAGGAGAATTCAACCTGTGGGGGAAAAAACTTTACCCTCCAACCCAGGTAGACCTCCCTCCCTCCTCCCCTTAGGCTAACCAACCCCCCCCGGGAAATGCCCCATACTTTCCCTTCGGCACAGATTCTTCCAGCGGAGTTGCGTGCATCTATCTTCCAGCTCCTCTGTAAGCTGACTGAGAGATCAGCAATTTCCCTGTAATTCCGCGCATGTGCAGTTGTTGCAAACCGGCAAACTGCTCCAACTGAAAACAGAAAATACTGATCTCCCAGTCAGCTTACAGAGGAGCCGGAAGATCTGTGCCGCAGGATAAGTACAAAGTATGGGATATTTCCCCGGGGGGGGGGTAGTTAGCCTTGGGGGAGGAGGGAGGGAGGTCTACCTGGGGTGGGGGGGTACAGGGTTTTTTCCCATCGGTTGAATTCACTTTTAAGGTTTTTAACGCTGCTTAACACTTAATTCACATGCAACACTTAAATCACAGAAACTTATTGAGGTTTCAGACCAAAAACACTATGGGGCAAATTCACTAAAGTGCGAAGCGCCTAACGCTAGCGCAAATTCGCCAGCGTGACGTCATTTCGTTACTTCGCCAATTTACTAACGGGTGCTGGCGTAAATTCACTAGCGAAGTGGACCTTCTCAAGCGCTACTTCGCACCCTTACGCCAGGAGAAGTTGCGCTATGGCGAAGGGACGAAACTACGCTAATTCACTAACTTGCGCATTTTACTGAACGTTACCTCTTGTGCCAGACTTGCCTTCGCCACCTCAGACCAGGCGAAGTGCAATAGAGTAGATAAGGATTGCTTCAAAAAAAGTTGAAATTTTTTCTAAGTCCCAAAAAACACTGCGTCTTCCTTTTTTAAGGGTGATAGGCTGAAAAAGATCATACATTTTTTTGGGGGTACCCTCCTTCCCCCCTACATTTCCTAACATATGGCACCTAAACTATACAGTGGGCACATGTATAGGGCAATATAACAACTCTATTTTATCTTATGAAGCTTTCCCAGGCTTGTATAGTGTAATGAATTTGTTGCTACATATACGTCCATTATACTTTAACTTGGCGCCGTATGCAAATTAGGCATCGCTAGCGTAACTTAACTTTCCTTAACGAATTAACGCTAGCGCAACTTCTTACCGTTCGCCTCCCAGAGCGCAACTTCGGATTTTAGCGAATTAGCGGTGCCCTGGCGAACTGCGGCGAAGTGTGGCGAAACCTGCGCTAGCGCAACTCCGCTGGTTAGTGAATTTGCCCCAAAGCCTGATTAACTCCTCCCCCGTAATTGGCAGGCAGAGGGAAGATAACAACCCCTTGTTAACTTTAAAAAAATGTTCCCCTTAGAAACCATATCTCAGGCTAAAATACAAAAAGAAAATAAATGCACTAAATGTATCTACCAGTTTACCCTAAACAGAGAAAGCTGTTTGTCTCAACAACTGTCAGTTAATTGCATTTACTCCCTCCTTGCACCCAGCACTCCCAGCATGCACAGCAAACACAAAGGCCTTAAGGTTTTTAATGCTGCTTAACATTTAATTCACATGCAATACTTAGCTCACATGTAACACTCGCAGATCCCACAGTTGCTGTCTTTTCAATAATATGAATTATTAATACCAGTATGAGACTGGTTATCCAGAATCCTCAGGACCTGGGGGTTTTGAGATAAGTGATCTTTCTGTAATCCGGACCATCATACATGTCAACTAAAACATATATAAAAATATATAAAAATTAATAAAGGTTAAACAATGGTTGTACTGAATTATTAATATGCCAGGATTCTGAGTACATTGGCAAGAGTAACATTTTTGTAAATTGCTTTTTCTGTCGTTAGCTATAAGAATTTAAAGGCTCCAGTGATTTGGCCTGGTGTGTACCATGGCTGGAACTAGGGGTAGGCAGAGTAGGCATGTGCCTAGGGTGCAAAACTGGGGGGTGCCAGACACATATCCGCTCTGTCGCCTACCCCATGTTGGGTCCCCCCTCCCCTATTTTGTGTGCTCTTTCCCTGTCTTATTGCGATTCAGCACATGCACATGCGCCAACTCACACATATGCATGCGGGAGCGAAAATACACAGCCGAGACTGCCCAGGTTGCCTAGGGCACCTGGCTGGCCTGGCCCAGCTCTGTGTGGAACATGTAACATATGTAGGTGTGTTCAGATGGTGCTACATGACATTTGGGCATGATGTCTTACAAATGCTGTGGACAGCAATGGTGCTCACACTCCTCCATTTACTGGTTAAGAAGAGCAAATATAAGTTACTGCCCTGTGTCTGTATGAGAAAAGTTTTTTGGCACTAAAACCAAAGAAGAGCAAAAGCTTTCAAATGTTTTTTGAATAAGTCCTCTTAATGAGTACCAATTTATCAGGACACCATTGCTGATAATGTAGTGACTGGAATTTTTGTTTTAGAAAGGAAAGCTGCTCAACCAGTGCATTGTGGTCCCATCCTCTTGTCTAGAACCATGTCACGCGACATAGCAGAGGCTTCACAACCTGGACGTGTTCCAAGCCCTGCGGGCTAAATCAATGCAACTTGCTCCCTGCGCAGATCAGATGCCTTGTTTGTAATTCTGGAAGGTCCCAGAAAAGGCTTGAAGGCATCAAAAGCCACTCTGGCAAGGTGGATATGCTCCACCATAATCAGGGAATATGCAACCAAGGGTCAACCACCACCGTTCAGGGTTCAGGTCACTCGACTTGTTCTCTAAGCACTTTCTGGGCAGTGAGACATTAGGCATCAGCAGAGCAGGTCTGCAGGGCTGCTACTTGGAGCTTGCTACATATCTTTTCCAGGGTGTACACGCAGGCTTCACCAGAAGCTGTCTTCGGGAGGAAGGTACTTCAGACTGCCGTGACCTCTGCTCTTATATAAGGTACCCACCCTCAGGGGGAAGATTTAGGATGTCCCCATGGTGCATGGGGAGAGAGATTTTGTACTCACCATTAAATCTTTTTATCTTCTCCTACATTGGGGGACACAGGCTGTCCCTCCCTGGAGTTATTGTTTTACCAAAGGCATTTGGGTGTATTTCATTTTCTTCAGTTCAACTAGCTTTTTATTTGGCGTTAGTAAAGTTATAAGAGCTGTAAGAGTTACGGGTGTGGAGTTCCTCCTCTGTTCGGGGGCCTTCAGTATCTGGGCTGTTCTCTCTTTCTTTGGTATGGCAAAACTCGAGATTGAGGGAAGCAGGCAGGGGATATAGCCCAGAGCAGGAGAATGAGCCACTTTTAACCTCTTAGTGTCTTCTTTCTGGCTGTAGGATCTATATCCCCATGGCGCCTGTGTCCCCCAATGTAGAAGAGAAAAAGGTGAGTACAAAAATCTCTCTATATATTCTTGTATTTAGAGATTTTTACCTTAGTTCTGAAGTTTTAAAACAAAAAGTCAAGACATTAACATTTCCAATGAAACACCTGCTACATAAAGTATTCAAAGTGTTTGCAAAGTAGTAATCCACAGGAACATCTGCTACTTATCAGGTATACAGGATGCTGTTATTCTCACCTTCTGCTCAAAAGGTAACAGAATACTCACAGAAGACAAAACAAAATCACAATTTTGGCAATAGATTTAAAGAGGTACCTGCATTATATCATTAAATATATTGTTTTCATATCATTGAAATCATAAACTTAATTACAAAAAACAATGGAGTTTCCACTTCTTAGATCATAAGCTTCAAAACTGTGGCACTGTAAGGGGGTGCCTGGACTAAATGCCAATTCCAATAAATTTGAGTTGTCGAGTCAACATTTAGTTAAATTCAAGTTAAAAGGGGTGGTTCACCTTTAAGGTAACTTTTATTATGTTACAGCAATTCTAAGCAACTTTTCAATTGGTTCTATTCTCCTAGTCTCTTTTCTTTACATACTATAATCTATTATTCCATCTATTTAGCCTCTTTGTTCTCATAGAATAGGGAATGGCCATGAAATTGGCCAAAAATGTTGAAGCATGAGGGCCCACTGACACCTTGGCACACCGGGAGTTTTCCTGGTATCCTGGTGGGCCAGTCCGACACTGAGGCTACAAATGTATTGTTATTGTTAGTTTTTATTACTGATCCTCCTATTCAGGCCCTCTCCTATTCATATTCCAGTCTCTTAAAATGCATGGTTGCTAAGGTAATTTGGACCCTAGTTACCAGATTGCTTAAGATGCAAATTGAAGAGCTGCTGAATAAAAAGCGAAATAACTAAAAACCACAAATTAAAAATAAAAACAAATTGCAAATTGTCTCAGAATATCACGCTCTACATCATATTAAAAGTTATCTCAAAGGTAAACAACCCCTTTAAGGAGCAAAATTTGCATGATTGTCGCACCTTTTTCTCTCACAGATTTTCTAGAGAAGTTTTATTGGTAAATTAAGGGAAATTGAGTTTGGGAGTTTGGTCGAAATTTTTTTTATTATTGTGAGAAAAAATTGAGTTTTAGCAAATAAAACTTGACTTTTTCTCACTATAATTAAAAAGAAAATTGACCAGGCTCCCTAACTCAAATCCCCTTAATTTACCAAGTCACGACAAAATCGTGCGTCAATTCGAATCATTCAAATATTTCAAATTGACACTCCAAAAACTTGACTTTATCGAATTGTCACCGGGACATCTCAAATTTATCAGATTAACGAACAAAAACCAGCATAAACAGACAAACTATTGAGAACCCTAAAGGTAAAAATGTTCTAATTGTTAAAGTGACCATATGCCATTGACTTCTACATGATTTCTACAAGTTTTAGCTGGAGTTTTTTTGGATTCGGATCTTTAGCAGCTTCAGATAAATCAGACTTCAGATAAATCTTGAAAAATTTGAGGGTTTTTTCCCTTCTAAATATTTGAGTTTTTCTCCTTAAAAAGCACAACCAGAAAAAATTGAGGTTTAATAAATAGGCCCCTTAAATTCTAATCCAAATCTTGGGATGCATATCTGATTCCTAGTCGTAAAGTACAATACTAAGGGGAAGGATCTTTATACAAAATCAACTATGGGTTTAGAACCAACAAAAGGAAAGAAAAGTGAACATCTGTTGTATGTATAATGCTTCACGTTCTCACAATGATCTTCAGTAGGTGTGAACAAACTATAAAAATCTATATTAAACAGCGAGTGGGAAGTGAAAGGTTATTACTATGTGATAAAAATACATTTGTCATTATTCCCCTCTATCATTATATAAAATTATACATTCTATATTGCTTAGCCTTAAAGTGATCTGTATTTTTCAATTCTCTTCTTGATGTTGAAATAACATAATAATAAATGATAATCTCAATGAGATTTCACTAATGCATTCCACTGTATATAGGCTAGGTGGGCAAATTCCCTTCCTCCACATCTGCATTAGCAGATCCCAATCAATCATTCAGAAATGCTACTTGTCCTGTGCCGAGTGATTATGGTTTTAATTCAATGGATAGCTGTTATTTTACTTATGCCCTCTGTATAAGGCAATGGTTTACTGAAGTGCACATTAATTCCGTGAAACATTCAACATACATGGCTTTATAAATGGAAATAATTGTTTAATGGACTATTAATGTAGAATTACTGTATTTTTAGTTTAAAGATTAGGACAAAAGGATAGTAACTTTTACTTTCCAAGCGCAGAAATAAAAAAATAAATAAATGGAATAATTTTCTTGGAGAAAATTTCAAACTCTTTAAGAGATAATGATACATTTTTGAAAGAAGTGACATTTGAGTTTCTTTAAAAGAACAATAACACCAAAAAAGGAAAGTGTTTTAAAGGAATGCCAATATAATGTACTGTTGCCCTGCCCTGGTAAAACTGGTGTTTGCTTCACAAACTCTACTATAGTTTACATACTGTATACAAGCTGCTGTGTAGCCATGGGGCAGCCATTCAAGCACAGGATACACAGTAGATAACAGATAAGTTCTGAAGAATCCCATTGTATACTAGAGTTTATCTGTTATCGGCTGTGTAACCTGTGCCCTTTCTCCTTTTCAGCTTTGAATGGCTGCCACTAAAGCTATACAGCAGCTTGTTTATATGAACTACAAATATTTTTCTGAAGCAAACACACCCGTTTTACCAACACAGAGCAACAGTTTTCTTTACTTTAAGACACTTTAATTTTGTTGGTGTTAGTGTTCATTTAATGAACCCTTGTTACAATACTGATAAAGGAAGTTACAGGAGGAAGTGCACCTTGTAATGGATGAGGTACCTGAAGCTGATATGGCAGTTCTTTTGCATAAAAACTATAGGACTTGCAACACCACCCCGGGGAACTAGCAAGCAAGTAATCTTCTCCCTTCCATCTTCCTTTGTAGGGGTGCCCATGCACGGTAGAGTTGAAATGAAAAAAGATGGCTTTTTCCTCTCTACTTGCACATGCATTGGCCACTACATTCTGAAGGAAAGGATGGAAGAGTATTGTTCACTCGTGCCACAAGGTGCCAGTAAAGATCTTGCCCTTGGCTGCTGCGTGGGTATGTTGGTTTTGCTGCACAGCAGTTACTTTCTACCCACTTCACAGACATGAACAGGCATAAAGCTATTTGTATCAAAGATGATTGTAAAGCCAAGACTTCAGCATTATTTTTTTTCCAATATGCTTGTAAAAAAGCAGAGTTGTCAGAAACCACAGAAAACATGACAGCCCACAGTATCATACTATCTGACCAACAAGAAAATAAGCAATGGAAAATATGCACATCACAAACAAAGCATAACAACCACAGTGTACACTGTCCACCGCTTAACTGTTTATAGCACAGGAAACAAGTAATACCTGTTCATCTTCACCTTCTGTTCAATGCAAAGCTGTTCATTAATTAACATTATATACCAGAACAAGCTAAGCTTAGAAAACTAAAAAGCACAACCCAAATATATACACACTCACAAAAAAGTGCACAGCTCAATCTTTACTTTTCCTGACAGTGTCATTGTAAAAGCTATGTCCTTTCACAATCTAATTTTGGTCTATATAGTCAAGTAGGGTCAATGCACCAGTATTAGGGATGGCACTCGTGTCTGGGGCATGGCACGAGTGCTAACAATTCTTAAGTGCTAAAATTTCACAAGTGCTTAGAAATGACAGTTAAACAAGACAGTTCCATGGAACTAACTCCTATCTCTTCTCATTCCTACAGGTAATTCTGCTATATCCATATACTGCCATATCCATATACTGCAACTGTTTATTATGGTAATTCTGCTATATCCATATACTGCCATATCCATATACTGCAACTGTTTATTCTGGTAATTCTGCTATATCCATATACTGCCATATCCATATACTGCAACTGTTTATTCTGGTAATTCTGCTATATCCATATACTGCCATATCCATATACTGCAACTGTTTATTCTGGTAATTCTGCTATATCCATATACTGCCATATCCATATACTGCAACTGTTTATTCTGGTAATTCTGCTATATCCATATACTGCCATATCCATAAAATGCAACTGTTTATTCTGGTAATTCTGCTATATCCCTACTTGTATTTGTTAACCCCAATAATTTTTGTCTGTCAGGCCTATTCTACTTTAGTTCTTTGATAAATATCTCAAGCACACATCTGTGTCCTCTCCTCAGTGAACAAGAGATATTTTTATAGCCCCAAACCTGGTTCTGGAGTCTGTAAAACCATCTGGGATAAGAAGAAAACAGATTTGTTTGCACCTGCTAGTTTGTTACTTCTTGTTCCAAACATGCTTTATCCTGCATTTCTCCTCCTTTCACTCTCAAGCTTCATAAAACATTTTTCACTACCTCCTCCGGCAAATCCCACTTCTATACAAATCTCAGCCTCTCTTCTCTCCTCTCCTTCCCTCTCCACACATGAAGTTTATAAAGTACTCTGTTTCGCTATTCCACAAAACTCCTCCTTTTCATACAAACGAAGGACTTATAAATCTCACTCACACTTAGTCTATCTTTCCTTTCTATTGCTGGCAGCTGGGGACATTTGCCTAAACCCTGGCCCTTACCCCATCCCAGTTATATCACGGCCACGAGCTCCTTCTCTCCGGAGCAAATTCCAGCAGTACAGAACTCTTACTCCTATACCCAAAAACCCAGTTAATCTTTCATGTGCTCTCTGGAATGCCAGATCGGTCGTGTATAGCGGTGAGCTTGTTGCAGACAATTTCATTGCAAATTCCTTTAACCTACTCACACTTACTGAAACCTGGCTTTCTCCTACTGACACCTTACTCATACTCCCAGACCTGGTAACAGACCTGGAGGTGGGGTAGGTTTGCTTCTCTCTCCCCGCTGTACTTTTAAAGTTCTTCCACCTGTTCCCTCTCTATCATTCTCCTCATTTGAGGCTCACTGCATTAGGCTCTTTTCTCCGGTTTCACTCTGCATTGCTGTTATATTTTGACCACCAGGACCAACTGCACAATTTCTGGACAACTTTGCTGCCTGGCTTCCTTACTTTCTTTCATCTAACATCCCATCCATCATATTAGGTGACTTTAATATACCCATTAACAACATTAACAACTCTTCTGTCTCTAAACTTCTTTCACTAACCTCCTCCCTAGGCTTATCTTTGTGCTCAGACTCCCCCTCTCACTCCAATGGTAATGCTCTGGATCTCATATTTACCAGACTCTGTTCAACCACCAATTTTACTAACTCACCATTTCCCCTCTCTGATCACAATATGCTCACATTTCAACTCTCGCTAACTCCCTCCTCACCCCCTGCTATTCCCCAAACACGTACCTACCGTGACTTGCAAGCTGTAGACGTCACATCTCTCTTCTTCCTTTGACTCTCTTCACTCTAATATCTCAGCCATCTCATGTCCTAATGTGGCTACCTCTGTCTACTATAGTACTCTCCTCATTGCCCTAAATGAGCTTGCTCCTATAAAAACTAAATGTTCTAGACCCAAACCACTACAACCTTGGCATACTGCTCATACAAAAGCGCTCCAAAGACACTCACGTGCACTTGAGCGTCGCTGGCGCAAATCCCATTCAGAATCAGACTTTTGGAGCTACAAATCTGCCCTGCGCTCCTTTAACACCAGCCTCTTCCAAGCCAAACAAACATACTTTACTTCACTCATTAACTCCCTTTCTAAAAAACCAGCACAACTTTTCTCCACCTTTAACACGCTCGTTTCCCCTTCTCCACCCCCTCCATGCACATCTGTCTCTGCTCAAGATATTGCTGAGCACTTCAAAAACAAAATTGACACTATCAGAAGGGACATTACACTACTCAACCCCCCTAGACTTCCACCACCCTCCCTCCACACTCCCCAGTCCCTCCTGTGCTCCTTCACCCCTGTCACTGATGAGGAAGTCTCAAAGCTTCTGGCCTCTTCTCACCTTACCACCTGCCCGCTTGATCCAATTCCCTCAAAACTTCTCCGCAATACCAATCCTTGTCTAATCAAAGCCTTAACTCACCTATTTAATCTTTCGCTCTCAACTGGACTGTTTCCTTCTCAACTAAAACATGCTCTTGTCACCCTCATTCTGAAAAAAACCCTCTCTTGATCCCTCCAATCTTGACAACCTCTGACCTATCTCTCTGCTACCTTTCATCTCTAAACTACTTGAGCGCCTAGTCTACAACCGACTAACCTCATTTCTCTCTGACAATAACCTGCTGGACCCCCTACAATCTGGTTTTAAGCCACAACACTCCACGGAAACTGCCCTGACTCGACTAACTAATGACCTTTTAACCGCTAAAGCCAACAATCACTTCTCACTACTAATACTGCTTGATCTCTCAGCCGCATTTGACACTGTAGATCACCCTCTCCTCCTCCAGTCCCTCCAGTCACTTGGCCTTCGTGACACAGCCCTGTCCTGGTTCTCTTCTTACATCACCAATCGTTCCTTCAGTGTCTCCTACAATGGAGTATCATCTTCTCCCCTACCTCTTTCTGTTGGAGTTCCCCAAGGCTCTGTCCTGGGACCATTACTATTCTCCCTCTATACTTCCTCCCTTGGCAAATTAATAAATTCTTATGGTTTCCACTACCACCTCTATGCTGACGATACTCAGATCTATCTCTCATCTCGTGATCTCAACCCAGAACTCCTAACTCGTGTCTCCTCCTGCCTGTCCGCTATCTCTACCTGGATGTCACAACGCTACCTTAAATTAAACCTCTCTAAAACTGAAATGGTTCTCTTTCCTCCAACTAACACCAGTAGCATCCCCGAAGTATCCATCATAGTTAACAATTCCACTATCACCCCCTCTCCCCAGGCCCGGTGCCTTGGGGTTATCCTAGATTCTGCACTGTCATTCACTCCTCATATCCAGTCACTTAAATCTTGTCACTTCCACCTAAGGAACATATCCAAAATACGATCATTTATCACCCAAGACGCTGCCAAAATTCTTATTCACTCTCTCATCATATCGCGTCTAGACTACTGTAACTCTCTTTTAATTGGCCTCCCCCTCCAGAGACTGTCACCTCTCCAGTCCATAATGAACACTGCTGCGAGGCTCATACACCTCAGCAACCGCTCCTCCTCTGCCTCGCCATTCTGTCAATCCCTGCACTGGCTTCCGTTACCTTTCAGAATCAAATTCAAATTAATGACACTGACTTTCAGAGCACTTCATAACTCTGCCCCACCCTACATCTCTGAACTCATCTCTATATACTCACCCACTCGCTTACTACGCTCCTCTACCGACCTACTACTCAACTCTTCTCTCATTACCTCCTCACATGCTCGCATTCAAGACTTTGCAAGGGCTGCACCCCTCCTCTGGAACGCTCTCCCACGGTCTGTCCGACTTTCTACCAACCTTTCTGCTCTCAAGAAATCTCTGAAAACGCGCTTCTTTCGAGAAGCCTACCCTCACTCTGCTTAACTACCAAACGCAATACCATATTTTCACCCACTTAATTCTATCTTGCCCACTCCCACACCTTGTGTATTACTCCCTTCCCTTTAGACTGTATGCCTATGCATAGGGCCTGCCTCACCTTTTTGTACCTGTATTGATTGTGATGTTTGTTACTCCATATATTCTATGTATGTAATTCATGTGATGTAGTTGTATAATCACATTTACTTTACAGGGCTACGCAATATGTTGGCGCTATATAAATACATGTTAATAATAAAGCACAGTGATGGTTTAAATTTTGTGAACAATTCTGAATTCTCAATAGTTTTGCGTAAATACGACCTAAAGTTGAATTTCACACAAGTTCTAAAACTAGTGCCATTTACCAGGCTAGCGCTCCTTTATATCAGAACCCCACATATTAATAATAAAAAGTCAATTCCCAGGTTTATTTAAATATTCACAAGATATTTTCAGGGTGGTCAGTTAACAGTACTAATTAGACATTACTATGAAATCCACTATACAAACAGATTAAGTGACAGTTTTTCTCTTTAGATTAGAACAGAATAAAAACAATTGCACAATCACAGCTTTTACTGTATAATGTGTGTTTCCTGCACATAGAATTTAGTGGCATAAAACACTTTTTAAATCTCTATAGGGTCACTTATTTAGAGTTTCTCTTATAAATCCCTACTTTGCAGTTTAAAATAGCACTAAGAAAGCCTGTGTGGATAAAACAATTTGCCTATATAAAAATCTTAAAAATGTAGAACAAGGTAAGTCCTAGTACTGGATAATGAGAGCTCAATTAAACAAATGTTTGTTTATTTTGTTATATGAAACAATCCAAAGTGACACATCTGTGTGATGCAAAACGTCAGAATAGTCAAAAGCCAGGCAGGAGTCACAACAGGAATCAAACAGGTTCAAAACAGATTAGCACAAGCTCAAATAGCACCAGGAACAAACTCCTATAACGGGCAAGGTCTGGAAGCCCTATTAAGCTATTTATACTTTTTGAATTTCGCGCCCTTGCGCGCTGACGTCATCACGCCAGCCACCTTTAAATCTGTCAGCAGCGCGCCCTAGAGAGCAGGCGCCTGCGGCCTAATAACAGAGACTGCACGGTGCGGCGGGCTTCCCCGCCGAGTCTAGTGGGCGTCCCCCCACTAGACTACCAGCTAAGATCGGAACACTTCTGCACTGAAATCCATTTTTCAAAAGATCAAGCTGATTTTTTTATATTTAATTTTGTGGCTAGAAATATTGTCAGTTTCCCAGTTGCCCCCAGTCAAGTGACTTGTGCTCTGATAAACTTCAGTCACTCTTTACTGCTACACTGCAAGTTGAAGTGATATCACCCTCCTCCCTTCCCCTAGCTGCCCATCAGAACAATGGGAAGTTAACCAGATAACACCTCTCTGGTACATATAAAAACAGCACTCAATAGTAAAAACCCATGTCCCACTATGATCATCATTTATTTATATAGCGCTGTCAAGATACGCAGTGCTTTATGACCACATTCAGTTACCATAATGCAGTACTGGCTCTTTCTGAAAGCACATGACCAGGCAAAATGACCTAAGATGGCTGCCTACACACCAATATTACAACTTAATTTTCTATGGTAGAGAGAATGACAGAATCCCTTTCACAACAATGTTTTTTTGTGTCATGGCTCTAACAAAGGAGATTTCTGAGTGCCTCAAAAAAACGGTTATAGATGTTCACCAGGCTGGAAAAGGTTACAAAACCAAAGAGATTGGATTCCACACCAGTCCACTGTCAGGCAGATTGTGTACACAATAAGGCAATTCAATCTCATTCTTACCCTTCCCAGGAGGGGTGGACCATCAAAGATCACAACAAGGGGCATATTTGTTATGCTGTGTAAAACAAATTTGATGAAAAAATGGTATAAAAAGCTGTGTAAAATAAATTATGAAGGTGTGTGTAATTATATGCCATGTGAACGTCAGATTTGACGCCATTATTTTACATCACTTCTGGCGAAAGTCACATAAGAAAAAATGCATAAAAAATGTTATAACTTTTTTACACGGCAAAGCGTGACACTGTATGGTGTATTATACTGCCATTTTTTATACAGCATAATAAATATGCCCCCAAGAGTAGCTAATCTGTAAGAGATCATTGACACTGAGCATGTGCATGTTAAACTGATCCGCACCTGGCTTCCACTGTACATGCTCAGTTTCTGCAACACTTGAAGCAGCATCAGCTTGCGTCAACCCACTGTGCTACTCTGCTTCTTCTTACAGGTAATAGGTTTGGGAAGGGGCATTGCCTTTCATATAAGGGTTTTATTATTTTTAAATCTCTAGTCCCACAAAGCCCAACATGCAGTGACTAGATGTTACTGGGACCCACAACAATTTCAAAACATTGGTAAGTTGACCTGTTCTACAAAGATATATTGATATTGCTAATTAAGACCTTACTGGGTCCCTTACACTTTTAAGACCCCGTGCAACAACAGGGCTTTCTTTCTCTTTTATTATGCTATGATTTGAATGTATACCACTAGCTTCTAAGTCAGCATCTCTGTAATTTGTATGAAATTACAGCATTCTGAATCCAGGGTGATTCCATTCTGCTGGGACATCTGTATTTCCTGTGGAAACAGTTTCTTCTTATTTGTGCAACTGTCCTTTTGTATCAAATGCATCCAGTGTCGGATTGTAACACCTAGAGCCCAATGGAGAATCCAACCTGAAGGGCCAACTCAATCACCCACCCCCTATGTCACACATCCTGTCCATCATCAAGGCCCCCCTAATGGCACATCTCTGCACACCTCGTCCAACCTTCTGCCCTTCACCTTATTTTGGGCACAAAAAAGAAGAGGGAGGGCCCACCAGGATATAAATCAGAGATATATAACCTGCAAAACATCAGGTATTGTTAAACAAAAGCCCTGTCCATGGAAGAACCAATGTTCTTCCATGGCCAACTCTCTGGCTAAAGTTGAATAAAGGAGTGACATCATTATTTGCTTTAACTGTAAGACAAAATAGTAAAACTTTTTTCAGGATTGGACTGGTCTGGCAGACACTGGAAAAAACAGGTGGGCCCCACCAACCCAGACCTGCTTCCTGTCCTGGGTGCTGCACCTCAGCCCTGATCACGGCCACAACAAGATAAAGGGAAAGGGGGTTCTGGCTGAGGCGGGGGTCCGGAGGGGTGTCTCCAGTCCAACTTTGACTATTTGTAAAATAAACATATTTAAAGGGCATGTAAAGTCTAAAATAAAATAAGGCTAGAAATGCTGTATTTTGTATACTGAATATAATGAACTTACTGCACCACAAGCCTAATCAAACAAATAATTTATGCTTTCAAAGTTGGCTACAGGGGGTCACCATCTTGTAACTTTGTTAAACATCTTTGCAAGACTAAGACTGTGCACATGTTCAGTGTGGTCTGGGCTGCTTAGGGATTGTCATGAACAAAGCTTCTTGAGTTCTGCATGGCTGGGAAGTAAGGTGGGGGCTCCCCCTGCTGTTCATAAGTATGATTGTTTCCCTGCTCAGCAGTTAGGGACCATCTGACAATTCCTATCCACAGCAGTAAATGAAGGGAGAATTTCACTGCATATAGTCAGATTTCTTATAAAAACAGTACACATTTTTTAGTTAAAGTATATTGGAGATAGGTTTTCTTTTTTATCAGAAAAGAAGAAAGTAAAAATGGTATTTTATTTTTTTGCCTTTACATGACCTTTAAACTAACTACAGTACTAAAGTTTTAGAATAGTGATTGTTTCCTATAGAGACAGCTAGTAATCTCTCCTATGCCTTTAGAGATTAATTTGGCCTAGCATGAGCAAAATATACATGCAGATTATGGATGTAATGGCTCTACAATAGTCATCAATGTATTGACCCACACCAACTCTAACCCCATCCTGCTTCAGCCTGAACCCAACCTGTCTGCTGCACCATCACCATTTATATACAGTAAATGTATTCAACCTGTCCATCACTGATGCCATAGGAGGAGGCAGGGCTAGCAGTCGCTATATAAATGCTAGAGGTAGAGGAACTGAATCCCAGCAAACCCAACAGACATAAGTTTTGGACCAGTGTGCATACCTCTACTCTACAGGGGCACATACAGTATACAGTATATAAAGCAACTACAGCAGTATGTGTCTATAGTAGGTCCTAAATATTAGTTCTAATAGTTGTATTTCAACAAAAACTAAAGTTGGCCACTATTTATTTACAATAAACAGTCACCATCTTGTTTTGCTATACATCAGATATTATACTCCGCTTACTCACATATGCTGTTCTGTGTTCTTGCTCATGTGGAATAGTTATATTTCCTTGTTACCATATTTGTCCCTGAGATTTGTGTACAATGCACAGTGCCCTGTAAGTACTGCAGATTGATGGTAATGTTCCCTGCATATACAACAGGCCCCACAAATTTGTGTTGTGCACCTTATCTTAGGTAGGCCACTTACAGCAGCCCAACACCACTGTAAGTTGAAGGAATGCCTGATGAATTATTCACTATATATTTTAACAAACTGTGCAGAGAGAAGCCACACAATTATCTCAATACAGATATTCCTATTAATAAACACAGATTTGTGAATTTTGTGGATAATTACAGCAAAGTCTGCAAGCAGTGTCAGTCCAAATCAGCATTTGGTTTGAGTCAAAATATATATAATATTTTCTAACATTTATCACAGTTTTAGGAAATCCATTACTCTGTTGCCTTGGGCCTTATCAAAATATGACAAGCTCTGCTGCATTAGCCCACAAAAAAAGAATGATGGTTTAATTGGTGGTAAGATAAATTCTGACCTTGCTTAAAGGACAAGGAAAGTCCAAAATAGAATAAGGCTAGAAATGCTGTATTTTGTATACTAAACATAAACATGAATTTACTGCACCACAAAGCCTAATCAAACAAATGATTTATGCTTTCAAAGTTGGCCACAGGGGGCTGTCATCTTGTAACTTTGTTAAACATCTTAGCCTGACCCTGACCCTGCACATGCTCAGTGTGGTCTGGGCTGCTTAGGAATCGTCATAAATAAAGCTGCTTGATTTCTGCATGACTGGTAAGTAAGGCGGGGGCTCCCCCTGCTGTTCATAAGTATGATTGTTTCCCTGCTCAGCAGTTAGGGACCATCTGACAATTCCTATCTACAGCAGTAAATGAAGGGAGAATTTCACTGCATACAGTCAGGTTTCTTATAAAAACGGTACACATTTTTTAATTAAAGTATATTGGAGATAGGTTTCTTTTTCATTAAAGAAAGTAAAAATGGCATTTTATTTTTTTGCCTTTCCTTGTCCTTTAAGTGGCCTTGCTATTTTATCTATTTTATGGCTTTAGCAATCCTGCCAGAGAGGAAGAAAACCTTCTTTATTGGAGTGAAATAAACTTTCTGACGCCCTGGGAGACTTTGTTGTAGCAAGGTGTAATTGATTGCATCACAGTTATGATTCATTTTAGGGTTGATTCTGATTATGGTTGTTTATATAATAGATTTCACATTAACCCTCCATAATGAATGACTGTGCTGAATAAGAAAGTTTATTTTGAAGTGTAAGAGGTCCTAGAAACAGCTCAAAATATAAATATCATTTGACGGCACTGGCCTACTTTGATACTTATGGGTATAGAAAAACAAAGACATAGACAACTCCATATTCCAAGTATGCAAACTCATACAAAATGTAGCAGCTCTGTGCCATGCCATGCCAACATTATATATTTTTGTGGGGCAACATTTGGAGACAATCCCTGAGTTATTAACCAGTTAGCATCTGGCCTACTTATGATAAGGTGCAAACACAAATCTGTGTGGCCTGCTATATATGCAGGGAACAGTACCATCCATCTGCAGTAGTTACGGGGCCCTGTGCATTGTACACAAATGTAAAACCATATGCACAGAATTCCAGCATTGTTGTGCCTGGTACAATTGCAACTGCTATGTTTGAAGTCTGGTTGGCATTATTTTTGGTGTACAATTGACACATGTGCCCTATTTTTCAGGCCACTATTATGCTGTACACATTGATACAGGGAGCTGAGGGAGCCCTGGTGCAGTGGCAGCTCCAGTTTCCCTACATCATCAGACAAAGCTGTATACAGAATAGAATAGGAGCGCAGCTACACTCAGGGCCAAACTTACAAAGCAGTCGCCCCTATGCCCGCTGCCGTTTGTCACCCTGTCCCCTCCCCTTCATTTATGCACATGCACAAATTTACATCATCGGGTCTGGAGCACTGGGAATTGGTGCATGGGAAATTTTAAAAAAATATTCATCTAAACATCTCATGATCAGCCCCAGAGCTTCTGAACCAATGCGGGTGTGGTTTGGCTTCATGCCACCCCCTGAAATCCTGCCGCCCTAGGCCTGGGCCTACACTACATTACTGGTTACTATGTCTGACAAAGGGGCGTGCCTGGAACATTAAACTTTTGGACTTAATAAACAGGCTTGCCACGTTGTGCCAGTACATTTTTCGCTTTATCTCTTCAAGATTGAAGGGTGCTGATCCCTCGTGGTGTATTGAGGACTGGTAGAAGAAATAAGGAAAGGTGAAGGTGTACAGTTGCGTATCTTTGATACTCCATATGTCAATAGACACAACTGTCCACAGTTTGCAACAAAAGTGCAGGTGTGTTTGCTTCAGAAACTCTACAATAGTTTATCTAAACAAGCTGTTGTGTAGCCATGTGGGCAGCCATTTAAAGCTGACAAAGGAGGGGGAAAAAAACAGGATACACAGCAGATAACAGCTTTGTAGTATACAATGGGATTCTACTCTACTGTGTATCCTGTGCTTAAATGGCTGCCCCCATGGCTATACTGCTGCTTATTTATATAAACTATAGTTGTGTTTCTGAAGAAAACACACCAGTTTTACCAAGTGCAGGGCAACAGTACATGATATTGTCGTTCTTTTAAAACACTTTCATTTTTTTATGCTACTGGCCAAATTGCACTTTGCATTAAATTTTCTGAGATTTATCCTCAAGGGAGAGTGTCTCAAACACTAAATCTGGTAAAAACTTATACCCCTCCTCCTTGTGGCCCCAGACAAGTGACTTTATATGAAATATCTGGCCATATTTAATGCATTTATGATGTCTGGCTTGATGGTTGAAATGCAGTTTGGTTACCTTTCTCTACTATAAAAGGGATACTGATCGCTTTTAACTCCATGGCTTTACATTGACTGCAGAATACAGCACCTTGATGTCTTTATAACAAAGCCATTTAGCTATAACAATTCCAGTAAATTGAATGTTATCGCTATAAATATAGTTTAAAAAGAGCATTTTTATTGTTCTATTTGTAAAGATTGTATTTCATGTACAACATTATAATTTAAATGCGTGCTTTCATGTATATCATGGGAAAATCAATATGATTTTAGTATTCCTAAGATGTTTAGTATTCCTTCGAGTTTGAAAAATGCCAAGGTTAAAAAACATAAATAGAAAGTTCAAAAGAAACCGTTGTGACTCACCGCAAGAGGAAGGTTACAGTTCAGCAGCCTCAGGCATCCGGTCGGGTGCAGAAATCTTTCAGCGTCCAACGCTGTACAAAGTATGAAGGAGAAAGCGGTGAAATTCCGCACACCAGACACCGGAATTGCTAATCTTTATTCAATCCATATTAAAACACGCTGCTGGCTTGACGCGTTTCGGGCACAGCTGCCCTTGATCATAAGCATGAACAAGACCACGGTAAGAACATCATTTAAATGGTATGTACTGACAGTGACCTCCGATGGTGGAATTTGGTAATGAATTCCTTAATGAATAGATAACTATACTATACAATGTATCTATCCACTCAGCAGGTTACAAATCATAAACAAAATTACAATAAAAAGGAAAATATAAAAAGAGTCAATATGAGCTGGGAAAATGACTAAAGTTTCAATTCAAATGAGAAATATCAAATCTTTTGTTGACACCATGCGTGTATGTAGAGTCAGAATCTAGAAAGCCTCACAGGTGTTTAGAAGGCATAGTGGGTCTCCCCCTCTTAAAGGGGTATATACTTTTTCAACAACCTTTGCTCCTAAATCCAAAACACCCCTTCTACTACAAGAATTAAAGTGTTTACCAATCGCCTTTTTCTATTGCATTTAAATGCTCTCGAATCCTATCTTTAAGAAGGCGAGATGTACTACCATTCAATTTAAATTCGGAACTAACAGATATAACTTTACATGTCTTGCAGGGATATTTGTAAGTATCTTTCATATACAACAATCGCCTGAAAGGGAAGAAGCAGGACTGGAGACCATGCTAGGTAATCGCTTCCTACCCAAAGTGGGAGATCTCCTGGAAATTTATTTCAATTGGCTGTCAGTTAAAATATCTTTCATTAAAGGGTAATTAAACAGTATTGGAAGTTGTTTCCATATTATTTTCCATATTTCATTGAATTCCAGACTGTATTCTGTACTGAAATAAATTGAGTTATTTTGGTCTTTTTGATTACTGTCTTTTTTCTGTAGCAAATTGGACTTATCTTTGGAATTTAGAGAATTGCTATTAATGAAATCCAAAAAGGTATTTAGGCTGGCAGATGAACCGCGCCATATGAATATAAGATCATCAATGTAGCGGCCGTACCCAACGATACAGTCGCCACAAGGATAAACATCACCGAACGTGGGTACGCTCCCACCAACCCATATAAAGGCATAGGATGGTGAAAATGCAGCACCCATTGCAGCTTCATGCTTCTGGAGATAATAAGATCCATCAAAATAAAATAATTGTGGTTCAGAATAAATTCCAAGGCAGAAATTAAAAAGAAAACACAATCCTGTGAATAAAGAGTCCAATAACATGTGGTTTACAGCCTCTAAACCATTTGTGTGTGGGATAGAAGAGTATAGTGATTGGACATCCATGGTTACCCAAGTGTAATTACTTGACCATGGTATGTCGTTCACGATGGATAATAAATGACCAGTGTGCTTTAAGTAAGATTTTACATTTTTTACTATTGGTTTAAGATACTGGTCAATCCAAATTGAAAGTCCCTCATTCAGGGAATCAATACTTGAAACTATTGGTCTATCCTGGGGGTGTGTTAGAGATTTGTGAATTTTAGGCAGATGATGGAATACCGGGGTAACTGGAAAATCCCGTTAGGTCAAATCCTTCACATCCACCACCCCCAGGGATACACCAAATTTAACCAAATTAACAAATTCAGATTGAAATTTCTCAATTGGATTTTTAGTCAGTTTAAAATATATATCAACATCCGATAATTGCTTCCATAATGTAATCCCCAGTATTAAGCACTACTACTGATTTGCCCTCATCTTGAGGTATGGTAATGTTTGGATTATCATTTAGTTGTTTCAGTGCCTTTTTATCAGTTATGTTAAAGTTTGGGGACTGATTTTTGCCCCTATATTTGGACAGTTTCCATAGATCTTTTTCAATCAGGTCTTGGAAAATGTCCATCGATGGACATCAAGAATTAATGGGGTAAAAGTTACTTTTCTGTCTTAAACCCAATGAAATTTGTGTTATGGGATACTGATTAGGGTTATTACCTTCAAAATATAGGTCTTCTAAATTCTGCTAAACATACTTGATAAGAGAAATCAAATACATCAACTGATCAGACCCCATAGACAAACTGTTATTTTCTGCTCTCTATTGTCAGGGACTGGAATGTCAGGGAAACTTAAATCCATATCTGATATAGCCGGTTGTGTATCACTTAAAGAGTCATTGTAGAAATGTCTATGTAATGTTAATTTCCTTACCAATTTGTTGACATCAATAAGTGTATGGCAAATATTAAAGTGACAGTCTGGCGCAAAAGACAAGCCCTTACTTAAAATCTCTTCTTGATGGGCTGTAAGGGGGAAAGAAGACAGGTTAAACACATTCAATATTTCCTCCCCCTCCCGGGACGGACATCCCTTGTATCCGTGGTGTTTCTTTCCTCCTCTCCTTTATAACAAAGCCATTTAGCTATAACAATTCAAGTAAATTGAATGTTATAGCTGTAAATATAGTTTAAAAATAGCATTTTTATTGTTCTATTTGTAAAGATTGGTATTTCCTGGGTTCCCCATGGCAGCAACTAATGGGTTAATTCCCCTATCCCGAGAATGGACAGGCTTAACAAGCAATAATTACAATCCTTTAAGAACCCACCCCAGCCTCCTGTGTGTTGTCTTTTTTTTTTCTGTCCGCTGGTTTGGATAGGCTTTTTTTCTTTGCTCTCACCTGGGTCATGGTTGGCCCTTTTCCACACATGTGAAGCCTCTGCAAAGGTAACCGCTTGGCGCTCTGCCTGTCAGAGGGTCCCCCCACCCCTCACCTTCAATCGACAGTATGGGGGAGACATTAGAGGTAAAGTGGAGTAGTATTTTGCGGTTTGCGTTCCAAATGCGCTCCTATGCGTTCCAGGAGGAGGAAGTGACGTCACTTCCGGGTTTCCGGTTTTCTGGCGCCAAAGAAGGGTTTAAAAGGACGCTAAAGGTGTCAGATATGTTTGCTGGTCCTTCTTGGTTCCACTGGCTACGCTTGGCTGTCTGGTCTCTCTCTCATGCTCTTCTGGTAGGTACCTCTTCCTTGGCATGGTAGTTGTTAGTGCTGGGTGTTATGTGTTTATTCCCCCCCATAGCTTTTTATTTCCCATTAGTTGCTGCCATGGGGAACCCAGGAAAATGGAGAATTCCTATCATACTTACCGTAATTCTCTTTTCCTGGAGTTCCTCCATGGCAGCACGCGCTCCCACCCTTAGGACTTTAAACAAAGACAACACACAGGAGGCTGGGGTGGGTTCTTAAAGGATTGTAATTATTGCTTGTTAAGCCTGTCCATTCTTGGGATAGGGGAATTAACCCATTAGTTGCTGCCATGGAGGAACTCCAGGAAAAGAGAATTACGGTAAGTATGATAGGAATTCTCCATTTTCATGTACAACATTATAATTTAAATGTGTGCTTTCATGTATATCATGGAAAAATCAATATGATTTTAATATTCCGAAGACGTTGGAAATCCCAGAATAGCTTATTTCTTCAAGTTTGAAAAATGCCAAGGTTAAAAAACATATATACAGTAGAAGAAATTGCATGGCAGCAGTGAATACTCCTGCTGTTCTTTATGCTCTCATTACAGTGAGTAAAAAATATTTGTAGTCAAACATGACAATAAGATGAAAATGGAAGATTTAAGTTGCTAAAAAATGTGTTCAGGATTCTTTAGAAATGTAAAAAAAACAAAGATAATTCCTAGAATACACATCTATATTTAGTACAGGAATGGGACCTGTTATACAGAACGTTCGGGACTTGGAGTTTTCCGGATACAGAATCTTTCCTTAATTTGGATCTACTAAAAAAATCATGTAAACATTAGATAAATCCAACTGGATTGTTTTGCAAGTACAGGGTACTCTTTTATTATTACTATTTGCATCACTATAAAACAGGAAATATTATTTTAAAAACTTTATTTGGCTAAAATTAAGCCTATGGGAGATGGCCTTCCCATAATTTGGAGCTTTCTGGATAACAGTTTGCGGATAATGCATCCTATACCTGTAATTAATTCAGGACCAGGAGATATAACCTTCATTACTTTAATTACCCTGTTGCCTTTTTGTCCTATATACATTATATAACCATACATTGGGCTTATACTACAGGGTGCCATTATTGACTTAAATATCAATTTACCGGCACATACCACTTCCAAAACTGGTCTCTCTTCACTTAAAAATTTCACCAATAAAAAAGTGTAAGTGAAGACTGAGCCACCTCTCAAAAAATAATAAAAAAGACTACTTTAACTAACAAAGAAAGCACTTCAACAAATGTAAGCATAAATGTAAAAGTACATGAGAATGTAGAATAGAAATAAAGAATTCCGCAAGAAAAAAACTAAATGAAACTGTTTTGACTTTATCTCAAATTAAATCATTAGCCTAATTAACCCAGCCTTTTACCCACAACACTTGCAGAATATAAAGAGTGCAGCGTGTTATTAAAGTTTGTCAGCACAAAGCATTTAATTTACTTTAGCACTCTAATGGGAAGAATAATAGAATAAAGTCAGAGAGCAAAACACAAAACTATGCCTGTTCCAATATTCTGACAGTTAGTTTCATGATTGCCTCTACAAGTAAATACTCACTTAGGGAATCATTTATCAAAGTCACTCTACAGAAAACAAGTACGTAAAATAGCATTAAAATCAATGTTTTCTTTTTATTGGAAGAAGACACATGCACTTTTTGGATCTTCTTATTTTAATAGATTAAAGAAAATGAATTAAATGTTTTTAACTAGCCAAAAATCAGCATCCCTCCTGGATTCCAGCATGGACAGTAATAGTGTGCAGGCAAATTGGAGATGTGCCTCTGTTTCCCTTCTAGAGATTTCCCTTCCAGATTAAAGATGGAAAAGTCATAGAAGAACCTCTAAAATTAATTCTTAACTTAGTAGGCATGTCTTGGCTTTTATGTTTGACATAAAGGTGATACAAGTGTACAGCAGTGGCCAATAAAAAAGCATTTTTATCCTTTGCTACAGAAAGGTAGCAAGGGCACTCTGTGACCCACCGAGTAATAACCATTTGGACAAATGCCCCCCACCCTTTAGTGATATTTTGAGAATGAGTAAGGGCCTTTAAAGTAATTAAAAAGTAAAATTATGTTCTTATGTTGAAACACTCAATGCCAAGTTCCAAACTGTCTATGGACCCGACATCAAGAGAATTCGTCTGGAGCATAGGGTTTCTGTAGGTAAGCAGCTGTACACAAAGCCAATGTGATCATATGCAATACTAATAATCAGCTGTTGAGATGTTAAAGTTGCCATCAGTCTGGAGTAGTAGAAACACATTCTCTTGACTGATGAATCAGACTTCTTCTGAGAGGTTGACAGATGCCAGGAGTTTATTATCTGGATTTATAATTCTATCTGTAAACTTTGTTGGAGGAGAAATAGTATATGGATGTTGTTCATGGTTTGTAGGGATGTCGCGGACTGTTCGCCTGCGAACTTGTTCGCGCGAACATCGACTGTTCGCGTTCGCCGAATGTTCGCGAACGTCGCCAATTTGGGTTCGCCTTAGCTGGCGCTTTTTTTTGCCATTTCTCCCCCAGACCAGCAGATACATGGCAGCCAATCAGGAAGCTCTCCCTCCTGAACCACCCCCACACCCCCTGGACCACTCCCCTTCCATATATAAACTGAAGCCCTGCAGCGTTTTTTCATTCTGCCTGTGTGTGCTTGGAAGAGCTAGTGTAGGGAGAGAGCTGTTTAGTGATTTGAGGGACAGTTGATAGTAACTTTGCTGGCTAGTAATCTACTTGATACTGCTCTGTATTGTAGGGACAGAACTCTGCAGGGATTTGAGGGACATTTTAGGTTAGGTAGCTTTGCTGGCTAGTAATCTACCTTCTACTGCAGTGCTCTGTGTGTAGCTGCTGTGGGCACTGCTGCTGATCTCTCATCTGCTGACTGCTGCCTGTAACCCAATAGTCCTTGTAAGGACTGCTTTTATTTTCTTTTTTGTTTTTTTTACTTTGCTACTGTAAGAGCCCAGTGCCTAGCTGTGTTGGGGAGTGGGACTGGTGTGCTGCTCCTCCTAGTAGTTCACCACTACCAGCACCAACCAGAGTCAAAATTGTTACAAAGTATCTTATTTGCACCTGTTAGCTGTTCTGAGCTCTCTGCCAAAAGCCAATTAAGTTAGAAACTGGTTTTTTTCTGGCTGTTCAGTGCAGAGAAAAGAGGGACTTTCCAGTACAAAAGAGGGACAGGGGGTTGAGTGGTCAAAAGAGGGACAGTTGGGAGGTATGCAAGTGCCACCTAGCTGTGTGAGCTTTTTCTAAATAACAATAATAATTCCGTGTCCGTAAACATCACCTGAGTGATGTTTTTACAGCAGCAATAATATATTCCGTATCCACTACTGTATACGTTGCCCTTGCAGGCATTGTTTGCCCAGTCTTTAACCAAGTGCCACCTAGCTGTGTGAGCTTTTTCACATTCCGCGTCCAGAAACATCACCTGAGTGACGTAGTGTGATTTCTGCCCTTTACAGCACAAAACGCAGCGCTGTGTCAACAATGGATTTTTCAGATACATTTTTGCCCTTGATCCCCCTCTGGCATGCCACTGTCCAGGTCGTTGCACCCTTTAAACAACTTTAAAATCATTTTTCTGGCCAGAAATGTCTTTTCTAGCTTTTAAAATTCGCCTTCCCATTGAAGTCTATGGGGTTCGCGACGTTCGCGAACCGTTCGCATTTTTGACGCAAGTTCGCGAATATGTTCGCGAACTTTTTTTCCGACGTTCGCTACATCCCTAATGGTTTGTACTAAAATCACTGGTTCCAGTAAAAACAAACAAGAATCCCATAATTTACACTGATATTCTCTGTAATTCCAAGCTTTCCACTTTTTGAGAACAGTTTTGGGAATGCCTTTTACTTTTTAGAACAATAATGCCCAAATGTATAAAGCAAGATATATACAGAATGGGTTTGTTAAGATAAAAATGAAAGAACTTGACTGGCCTCCAAAAGCCGTGACCACAGTCCAAATTAATACCTCTGGGGTGAATAGGAATGGCAACTGTGAGCCAGGTCTGATCCCAAATATCACTGTTGGGAGGGGGTTAGAAACTCATTAATAATCTTGTGGCTGATTGGAAAACAATTCCAGCAGCAATGTTCCAACATCTAGTGGAAAATTTCCCAGAAGAATAGAAACTGCAAAAAGAAGACCAACTACACATCAGTATCAGAGATGAAATGGCTTGGATAATGTTACATAGTGTATTTATATCTGCTCATTCCTGTTAAAAGTAACAACCATACATACTGATGCTAGTGCTTATTCACAAGCCAAAAAAACCCCATGTAATTGATTGCTCTAATTGGCTAATCTGTTAGACTGCATCACATGGGCAGGATCGGGTGGAAAAAGATGGAAAGACACATGTACTGTGCAATTCTCCTGTGTGTTAACAGGGAAAATGTTAAAGTATTTCAAATTTCATTTAAATACCTTCTGTAATACAATTACTTATTTTGTTCTCTATAAAGGATTTTTGTTTATGCACAAAATTAATTACTGTACTTCCCTGGCCCATTCCATTCCCTGTTTTTGCTTTAAGCCATACACATGCAGAAATCATTCTAAAGAGCATAAAAATATTCAAGCTCGGTATTCATTTTACCTTTACGAAAGTGTATTCTATTTTATGTCTTGTTTTTATTGTAAATTGTAGCCAAGAGGATATCTAAAAATCAAAGTTTCTTTATTAAAAAGTGGTACTGCCCTAAAAGGATATAGCGTTACATTATAATCATGTCCCTTAAAAGTTGCAGAAACTTACTGAGAAAGTGGGGAAAGTTTGCCTATGAATATTTATGTTCAGCTTCTGAAAGTAATTAACATCAGAGTACATGTAAAAATCAGAACCCCAGCTGTTGCAGAACCACTATTACCAACATGAATGTGTGTAGATAAAGGAAGATGTGAACAGCTGAAGTGCCAAAAGTTGCAATTTATCCTTAAAGGACAACTAAACCCTAAAAATGAATACTGGACTTATGGCACCAACCTAAAGTTTCAGCTTCTCAATAGCGGTGTTGACTGCTATTCACCGCGTGCGTTCCATTGTGGAATGCAAAGCTCTGGATTCCTGCTGATGTCACACTATATCAACTGATTTGTAGTATTTTGGAGGTTAAGCTTGTTGCCACAATGTTAAGGGTTCTCAAGTGACAACCCAACTATATACTCTAAAGCATTACGCTTTTCTAGGGTTGGGTTGTCACTTGAGAACTATTAACATTGTGGCAACAAGCTTAATCTCAATAATTCATTGATATAGTGTGAGATCATCAGGAATCTGGAGTGCAAACGCACGAGGTGAATAGCAGCCAACGCCGTCTTGGATGGGAGGGGAGAGAGGAGTCCCGAAGTGTATATTAATTAATATATATATATATATATATATATATATATATATATATATATATATATATATATATATATATATATATATATATATATATATATAATATACAGTGGCGTAACTAGATATTACTGGGCCCCACAGCAATCTATTTTTCAGGCCCCAAAAATGTTTAGAGGTTGACTTGTTTTTTCAATATTTATTGAAAATGTATATGAATTATGGGCTCATGGGGCCCCTATACCTCCTGGGCCCCCCTGCAGCTGCAGGGTCTGCTTCCTCTATAGTTACGCCCCTGATAATATATCAAATCAGTTTTTTAATTACACCTTTATTTTATTTTAATTACACCTTAATAATTTACAGCTGTTATCTTGTGCCAGAGAGCTCTTATCTGGTTACCTTCCCATTGTTCTGTTGTTAGGCTGCTGGTGGGGGGGTGACATCACTCCAACTTGCAGTACAGCAGTAAAATGTGACTGAAGTTTATTAGAGCACAAGTCACATGACTGAGGGCACCTGGGAAAATGACAATATGTCTGCCTCAGATTTAAAAATTAAATTAAAAAAAATCAGTTTGCTATTTTGAAAAACGGATTCAAGTGCAGAAGTCAGCTGGAGTAGCCCTATTAACTGATGCAGTTTGAAAAAAAAACCTGTTTTTAATATTTAACAGTATCCCTTTAATATTGATTAAAGTACCCAAATCATTCATGAGTTTGCAGGTCTTTTTTTTTCCTATCTCAAGGAGACTGAAATTTATTATAACACGTTGTTATTATCTTGTCATTGTGTAATACAAGGTATGTGTTGTGATATCTTTTTATAGTGTTTTCTTTGACCTTTGTATAAAAAGAAAGGCAGGGAAAAGGAAAGCATGCCTCTCAATTGTTCTTCCTATGACAAGCAACTCTGTGCAACAGGATATACAACAGAATACAGTATAAGCTACAAAATACAGTGTATGCAACAGAATACAGTATTTGAAACAGCATATAGTATATCCAACAGAAAACAGTGCATGCAACAGAATACAATACAGTATGGAACCTGTTATCCAGAAAGTTCAGGACCTGGTATTTTATGGATAAGGGGTCTTTCTTTCTGTAATTTTGATCTCTATACCTTTAGTCTACTAAAATAATTTAAACATTAAATAAACCCAATAGGATTGCTTTACCTCCACTCAGGATTTATTTTATTTAAGGTGGTAACAAATACAGAGAAAAATCTGAATTATTTTATTAAAATAAAGTCTATAAAGATGGCATTCCCATAATTTGGAGCTTCCTGGATGATGGATCCCATACTTGTATATGTTTACATGTTACACCAACTATGACATGTGAATCATGCTACCTGCTTACTTTGCCATACCCATGCTGTATTTGTATCTAGTGACCAATCATGGCGTACTAAGCACACCTTTTTGCTCTTTAGTGGGAGTATGCTTCAGATACGTTTTAGAACACAAAAGCAGTTATGATGATTTCTTTCATTATTTAATTGCAATTCATGACTGCAGGCCACCTACTGTCATCCTTTCTGGACATTGTGTTTTTGGATAATATATCCCATCACTCTACAGTTATGGTATCTGTATATTCTATATTAGAATGTTTATATCAGCTTCAATTCCCAGTGAAATAAATTGATTGATTGGTTGCTATGGTTTACAACTCCTGTGTAAAATTATCTCGGTTCTGTGAGTTTTTCCTTTCGATTCCTTTAAGCATGTTGGGGTTCATTGGGTACATTTCTATTGCCGAATTTCTGCATATATTAAACCTATGGAGCTAAAAACATGAGTACATGCCTCAGGCACTAGCACATATAACGTATAAACTAGAAAGGAAGAGAGATCCATTCTCCTTGTCATGTCCTTAGAGTTAACTGCATAATGAATAATAAATAAACTCTTAGACCAGCTACAAGAAAATAAAAATCATATTTATAATCCTCTAACATAACTTCAACCAATTTGTAGACCTGAAATGGGTACCTACAATGCTGTTGAATGAGCAACTTAAACAAGTGAGATTGCATGTAGGAAGTAAATTCTGTGAAATGGGGCGGCAGACAGTTAACTTGATGTGTTTGGTACTTTGCCTGCAGTAAGTGAATAATTAAATCCCAACTATGCGCTTGGATCAATTTGATTTATGCTATATTATTGTAATACACCTGAACGGATACATAACTAATACTGAATACTAATCATTAGTGTAAAAATGTAAGGATTTAACGTGAAGTATGGCCTCACTGCCTTATTGCAGCCCTGCTTCATAATTTATACATGTTAAAGGGGTGGTTCACCTTTGAGGTAAATTTTAGTATGTTATAGAATGTCCAATTCTTAGCAATTTTGCAATTGGTCTTCATTATTTATATGCACTTGTTTAGTTATATGCCTTTATCTTCTGACCCTTTCCAGCTTTCAAATGGGGGTCACCGACCCCATCTAAAAACAAATGCTCTGTAAAGCTACAAATGTATTGTTATTGCTACTGTTTGTTACTCATCTTTCTATTCATGCCCTCTCCTATTCATATTCCTGTCTCTTATTCAAATCAGTCCAAATTACCCTAGCAACCAGATTGCTGAAATCGCAAACTGAAGAGCAGCTAAATAAAGAGCTGAATAACTCAAAAAACATAAATAATAAAAAATGAAAACCAATTTCAAATTATCTCAGAATATCGCTCTCTACATCATATGAAAAGTTAATTTAAAGGTGAACAACCCCTATTAGTTAGCTATTAGTTTATTCAGGAACAGTGGCCAACTCCTTGTTGCAGCTCCTATCATCCACAAATTAGGTGTCCAATAAACAGGCCAATGATCTGGGAGTTTAAACCATGGGAATGCAAGTTGCAGGTAAAAAATACAAATGCACAATTAAAAACTAGAATTCTTAATAAATGAGATGAAAGTGAGTGTAGGACAGGCCAGACCAGGGATAAAGTTGATGTAGCTGGCGGGCTTTAAATACGTTGTAATATATAGACCAATATATTCGTATGTAGATATGTAATAGAAGTCAGTACCCAATGATTTCAGTGTACGACATGATTTAGATGCCAGTACCCACTGATCTCACTGTATAATGTGATTTAGATGCCAATACCCACTTATCTTACTGTTTATTGTGATTTAGATGCCAGTACACACTGATCTCACTGTTTAATGTGATTTAGATGTCATCCACTGATCTCACTGTTTAATGTGATTTAAATACCAGTACCCAATGATTCCACTGTATAATGTGATTTAGATGCTGGTACCCACTGATCTCACTGTATAATGTGATTTAGATGCTAGAACCCACTGATATCACCATATAATATGTTACAGATGAATTACCACCATGACATTATGTGCTTTGGATGATAGTGACCATTGTCCTCACCAAGTAATGGGCTTGAATTGACAATACAAGCTGCTGTTATAGCTGAATGTTCCGCTAGTTACAGTATGATTTGTTCTTATTGTATAATGTGTTTTTTGTGCCAATATCCACTCTTTAATGTAAAATGTACATTTGATGCCACATTGTTCAATTTGAATATATATGTATGTTTATTCACATTAAAGTGTAATCTACCCATACTAAATATCAGTACTAAATAGTTCTGGACTAGCCGTGTTGTAAACATGCTTGATCCAAAAGGATGTGTTCTCACTTTAATGACTACATAAAAGTCGTGAAATATTTCCTTAGTACAGCTATGGGATTCCGAAGCTCCGAATTACAGAAAGCCCAAGACTGTATGTTGTACTTGACCGCAAGCAAGATATGCTGGGGTGGGGGAAATGTAACAAAATTTACAAAGACTATAAATTTGCGAATACAAATTTGCATGTGGCAATGTAATATTATCTATTAAGCTTTTATTGCATTGCAAATCTTAATTGCGCATTGCAAACCTTTAACACCTCGTTGATGGCGGTGTCAACTTTTGGACCAAATGTAACAACTTTTTTATTAAATTGATACTGACACTAAAATAATTACTCTTCAAAATAATAATGTACATTAAAATTTAACTATAGGTCGGTCATGTTGATCGTTTTTCGCTGATAGATCTGCTTTTGTGCGTAATTGTTATGTGAAGTTCCTTAACCTGGCTGTTTTGCTTACCTGACAGTTAGAGCAACCATGTCAGTTTCTAATGCTAAAAGACAACAAGGCACAAATATGGCAGCATCCTCATAGAGGCACACAGGGGATCAGAAAGTTCATGTAAAAGCATTGGGTACATTTTTTTATGGTAAAAATATAAATAGCATGCAAACACAATGTTATGATAAATGTTAAAAAGGTTTGATTTCAGGTGTCATGTATCTCTTTAAGAAGTTATATTACATACACTGCACACTATCACAAACTATAAAATTAGCAATCACTATTGTGGTATGAAGATCCAAATTATGGAAAGATCTCTTATCTGGAAAATACCAGGTCCCAAGCATTCTGGATAACAAGTCCTATACCTGTATCAGGTGGGTTATTTCTCCCTAACTCCCATTCTACCTGTCATGAGATTACAGTAAGGTAAACTGCAAACATGAATGTTCAGTTTTAGAGATAATTTTAGAATAATTTTAGAATACGTTCTTTTCATGCCACAATATATGAAATTATGTAAACTTAAATGTAAAGCAGAAAATAAAAAATAGATCTGAATAAAGCTCAGAGTCAGGCTTTAGCAGGAATTACTTTCACTCTTTTTTCATAAAGATACAATAAGCATAATCAGGCTGGACTGGCAGTTTGTATACTCTGGCAGTTTGTATACTCTGGCAGAGGGGCTGCTGTAAGATGCCATAGAGTCCCATAGACAATCAGTATTAATTGGGCCTGTGATGGGTTGTTTTTATATAATAAATCATAAAAATATAATTCTTGTGCGTCCCTCCATGTCAGTACACACAGGCAGTATTGCCCCTCCCAGACCTGGAGGTAGGACCTATAACATAGCCAATCAAAATTCTAAGTAAAATTGTAAGTAATTGTAAGCCAATCAAGTAGGTAAGTGAAATTCTAATTTTTCGCATTGATTTGAATCTGTTGTGTAATGCTGACAGTCAAGACACACTAAACAATGTTAGTTCTTCTGCCACCTGTACTGTAACAATTCTTAACAAACTATTTGGCCACATTGCAGACATTCAGATAATATAAATATATCTAACCGACAATCATTTACTCAATCTCATACTAATATTTCTAAAATGTCAAGGCACAAAAGAAGAAAAATATTTCCATCTCCAGAAATAGCACATGTTGACATTTGTATCAGTACTGAATATTCTATTGGCTAATAAACTACATATTAAGAAATGGCATGTAAAGTACACAAACAAAGATTAATAACAAAAATAGAACACAATGCTGCCTTTATGGTTTCCATGAAGATGTGGTTATGTAATATTATTTATTAAGCTTTTATTGCATTCTAAATCTTAATTGCACATTGCAAACCTTTAAAACCTCGTTGAAGGTGGTGTTGACTTTTGGACCAAATGTAACAACTTTTTATGTTATGGAAAACAATTCTGTATTGTATTTTTAATCTACACTATTTAAGTGTATAGCAATAAGTCCAAATTCACCCAACTGCACATGCATTTGATCACAAACCAGGAACAACTGCACTAAAGTCTGTCTGGTGTCATTTCCAGTGTTTTGCATGTTGCACCCAATTCTTTAGGCCCTAATGAGCTGAGCCTTTTGACTCTAGATAGATACTATTTCCTGGTCAGGTGTTGATGATAGCTCAAAAAGGTTCCCCTGGGTCAATAGGCACAGCAGTGCTTGATTCATAATGGAAGGCAGGAAGACTGGGAACTATACAGAAGTTCAAAGAGTACAAATATTTTGATGCAAGTGGGAAAAACTCAATAGTCAAGACTGGATCAAACTTTAAAAAAGTTTCTAACATGTCTCATGTGATTGGTATTAATGGCTTAGAAAAGTACACAAATTACAGGAATCAAAACTCGTTAATTTTTCCAACAGTTAATTATCACTGGAATCTACAACACAACAACATTATAGATAGAATAAAAGATCAGGGTTTGTGCTTAGCTGGACAGGGCCAATGTAACAACCTTAGGTTTTCATCCAGGTATTGTATCTACAGCTTCATGGACACAGGGTCTAAATGTATAACAGATGTCCAAGTTGAACACATGCGTTCACAAATTTAATCTGTATCCTTAGAAAAATGCCTTTCAAAAAGCTTTTAAAACAACTCTTGACTGAGGGCAATAAAGTGAAAATAGTTTGTACTAATGTCAATGCATAAGATGATATGAGATTCATATCGATATATCATACATCAGTTTAATGTATTGCCATTGGCTAAGTCAATAAGAAACAAAATTAAAGCAATAATGACACATTCCTATGAAAATCACAGGAATGTGTCAGTACCAAGTAAATGCTGCACCTCAAAACCACCCTCAAACTCGCCCCCAGCCCCCCACAAACCTGCGTTAACCCGACCCACTAACACTGCTAAATGATAATTACGAAAGAAAACAGGAATTCAGCCTATAGAAGGATCGATCCGCCCCAGCCCAGCGTCACTGAAGCAACGTGGAAGTTCCATTAGTAGTGTCAGCAGGTCGGCTGCACACAGGTTTGCAGTGCTGGGACGGCTTTGCTTAATCTTGTAGCAGCTTTAAAGGGCATGTAAAGTCTAAAATAGAATAAGGCTAGAAATGCTGTATTTTGTATACTAAACATAAGCATGAATTTACTGCACCACAAAGCCTAATCAAACAAATGATTTATGCTTTCAAAGTTGGCCACAGGGGGCTGTCATCTTGTAACTTTGTTAAACATCTTTGCCTGACCCTGCACATGCTCAGTGTGGTCTGGGCTGCTTAGGGATCGTCATAAACAAAGCTGCTTGAATTCTGCATGGCTAGTAAGTAAGGCGGGGGCTCCCTCTGCTGTTCATAAGTATGATTGTTTCCCTGCTCAGCAGTTAGGAACCACCTGACTATTCCTATCCACAGCAGTAAATAAAGGGAGAAATTCACTGCATACAGTAAGGTTTCTTATAAAAACGGTACACATTTTTTAATTTAAGTATATTGGAGATAGGTTTCTTTTTCATTAAAGAAAGTAAAAATTGGATTTTATTTTTTTGCCTTTCCTTGTCCTTTAACATGACAAGTAAGAAAAGAAATGTGAACAGCTCTCTGAACGGATTGCCCCAGTAAAAAAAAAACAGTATCTAGTAGAATTAAGTCAAAGGCAACTGGACATTGAGTTTTTCTTGAAATAGTTTCACCACACATCTGGGTGGCTCCTTCAGTTCAACTGAGGTGTGCATGGGTGTCCACAAATAGGGGCAAGGGGGGCACTATTGAATCATAACAATTGAAACAGTGAGGGAACGACTGACAGCAGAACAAAGCTGAGCCCAGAACAAGTTTGTTCCTTACTTGACCTAAGCCATACCACTTATTTCAAGCACAAGGAAGTCTTTTATAGACAAAAACTTGGCTGTGCCATGGGTTCACCTGTATCTCCAACAGCTGCGAACCTTTAATCGGACGGGTTCCGCCCGCAACCTTACAAATGGCTGCTTTCAACTTCCCGGTTGAACTTTTATAGACGTGCACATTCTATAAAAGGAGCCCGGAAGTCAGGCGCGGGTGCGGGTGGAGGGAGGGTGGGCGGTAGCCGGAAAAACCCGACCCATACATCACTCATCTACACTAAGGATGCTATGTATATTTTTTTATATATATATTGCAGAATTTGCATGCAACAAACATATTTATTCTACATTTTTTTTGAAAAAAAAACTCACATTTTACCCCGAGGATGGAAAAAGTCATAATCTGAAAATCCTTCATTTCAGACCTGCTGAGACTGTATATATAAGTCAATGGGAGATGTTCCTATCCTATTTGGAAGTTTCTGTGGTCTGCGCTAGATTTAGCCTGAAAATCCAACTATTTCTAGCTTTTTTAGCAAGAATACAAAAAAATTGGATTTTTCGAGTGAAAGCCCGAAAAAAATCATCCGATTCTAATTTTGCTCAATTGTATCAAGTTTGTCCCTGATCCAACTAGATAGTGCTTTTTTGATAATATATAAGGTCCAAATCGTGGATTCTAGTTTTTTGTTTAAAATTTGGATTTTGATAAATAAAGCCAAAAATTGCAAATGGTATTGTGCAAAACATTTTTCAGTATTTCAATTTGCTTACTGCTAACAAACACAAATAAAAAACATTCCATATGCATACTAGAAGTGGTTATGGTTATATGTTGATCAAGTTAGAATCTGGCCATAACTAAATATGCCCAGGATAGGTGCAAACACTCTGTCTAACAAGTACTTTTCAAATGTTGGTAGGTTTGCTAATATATAACTTAAGATTAAATATAAAATTGTCCTTATAGTAATCATCCGTGTGTTCAGTGCTTCTCAACTAGCCGCAGTCCCCATGCCAGATGGCAAGGATTCCAAGTAAATCAAAAATAGCCGGAGAGCACACCTTTATGTTTAAAAGGTTTTCATTTTTATTTCGCAGACTCTCCTGCACAACATGTTTCGGCTACAACAGCCTTCATCAGGTGCATAAAATACAGTGAAAAAAAACAAGCTATTTACCCTTTCACCCCACCAACAATTCTTGCACCAGCTCCATAGTCTGGCCAGGTGCAAGTAAACATCTGGATTAAATCAGTACTGCCATCTTGTGGCCTACTTAAAGTAAGCACCATTAAAGGAGTAGCAGTGTAAATCAATACAAAATGTAGCATAATAGTAACATATAACAATGTATCCAATAGTAATAAAGTAGTTTACTACCAGTTTATTAACATTTCGTTCAATGCAGAATAAAGTAAAAATTAGTCGGTATGTAATCCATGTATTGTCTGTGATATCAGAGAAACCTCATACAAAGTTTTTTCTAATTACTTTTATAATGATTATCTTTATAGGAAGCATTTGTAGCTCATAGCCTCATTCATTCCCCGAGGTTCAACAGTATCCATCCTGTGTATCCATCGTGCTTCAGTTTGTAAGAGAAGACGTTTACGGTCTGGGGTGCGTGTACCTTCTCTAAAACCAGCCATCTCAGTGTTGCTGCGTTATGCTTATTGGAATAAAAGTGTTCCCCTACTAGTGTATGTGTCTTTTTGTTTTGTGGATCATAATTAGAAATGGAGTATTTATGTTCCCTGATTCTAATTTTTACCTGTCTTGTGGTCTGTCCAATATACATTTTACCACAAGGACATTTAAGGGCATATATAACAAAATCTGAGTTGCAAGTATGATAGTCCTTAATGGGAATCTTATGTCCTTTGTGAGGGTGCGTGATGTTGTCACCTTTGATTATAGAACTACAACTCCCACATTTTAGACAGGGGAAAGTTCCACATTTGGGGGTGCTCAGGAACCTAGTATTGGACTTCATTTCTTGGATATCAGTTTTTACTAGTTTATCGGCAAGATTTTTTCCCCTCTTATAGGAAAATAGTGGCGCAGATCTGCAATATCTCCCTACAATAGAGTCCTTTTGGAGAATGGACAAATGTTGTAGAACAATTTTTTCCAATCTTTTGCTCAACGGTCCAAATTGGCTCACAAATATATAACTTAAACCAATAAAAGATCTGCTTTGTAAAGAATTGAATAAAATTAGGAAACTTACAGGCCAATGGTAAGGGCTCTTAATGATACAAGGGTTCAGCTAGATGCTGCTTCTGGAACTAACATGGACAACTAAGCACCTGGAACATATTCACATTATAACATAATTTGTAAACAGATGAAACATACAAAGGTTAGAGAAAACACACAGGCAGGATTGATTACACATACAATGAGCTAGTGCACTAATATAGGTGCTATATTTGCAAAAGAATTCTTGTTTATGCTTAAATAATTGTTTAGTCACGAGCAGAAATTAGTTCTGCCTATATACTGCCTGGGGAAAATGTGCTTTGCACATCTTTCTTGTTATTCAGCAGCAAAACTTTTGCTGTCTGCAGATTGTGGCTGGGAGTATTGATGTGAGTAACAGCAATTTGATCTGAAAATCAATAGAGGGCAGATTGCCTTCTTTGTCCAAATTAGCAGATGCGGGACTTGATTGGAAGCTAAGAAATCTTGTTGAAACCCAGAGCTTTCTTTATAGACTGGCATTTAATTGATACAGAATAAGACTTGTTCCCATCATGATGGCTTCTTATTCCCTTCTATTTCTGTATCACTGCAACAAAAGGAACAGATGATAACTCATGTGTTACAGGCTTGGCAAGATAAAATTAGCCAGCGTCACTGCACTTAATTGCTCTGTGTGAGTAAATAATTTATTAATGACCCATTATTAGGAAAAGCAAACCAAATGAGTTACTCAAGGTTGTAGAAATGTTATACATGTATGAGACCTGTTATCCAGAATTCTCGGGTCCTGGGGTTTTATGGATAACAGATCCTTCGGTAATTTGGATCTTTATACCTTAAATCCACTAGAAAATCATGTAAATGCTAAATAAACACAATAGACTGGTTTTCTTCCAATAAGGATTAATTATATCTTAGTTTGGATCAAGTACAAGGTAGTGTTTTATTATTACAGAGAAAAAGGAAGTAATTTTTAAGATTTTAATTATAATAGAGTCATGAGAGGTACTCTATCTATTCTGTAATTTGGAGATTTCTGGATAATGGGTTTCTGCATAATGGATACCTGTAGTATAATTCTGTCTTCTCTACTATTTTATAATGAAACCTGCTTATACTGTCTCGGATTCATTTATAAACACTGGGCAAATTTGCTCCTGGGCAGTAACCCATGGCATTCAGTGTTCATCCTGCAGCTGACTGAAAAAAGCTAATCACTGATTGGTTGCTATGGGTTACTGCCCAGGTGCAAATTTGCTCCGTGTTTATAAATGAGCCCAAGTACTGAGATATTAGGGCTCTTACAGACGAGCGTTTTTACCTGCGCTGCGTTCAGCCGCAGGGGAGCGCAGGAATAGACGCATTACATTTTTTCCAATGGGGCTGTACTCACACAGGCACGTGTAGGCGCCGAACGCAGGAAAAATGCAGCATGTTGTGTCTCAACCTGCGTTCGGCGTCTACACGCGCCTGTGTGAGTACAGCCTCATTGGAAAAAATGTAATGCGTCTATTTCTGCGCTCCCCTGCGGCTGAACGCAGAAAAAACAGAACGCAGGGGAGCGCAGGTAAAAACGCTCGTCTGTAAGAGCCCTTAATAAGCCCAAATTAAAATAAGTATATATAACATGTAGGAGAAACACTTGAAGACTCATTAAAAGTGTAAATGCTCTGTTCAGATTCCTGTCCTATGTCACCTAGTTTTTATTTCAGTACTATAGAAAACTTAACAAGGCAAAGGAAAACACCTCTTTAAAAAGCTGGAATGTTCAGAAAACCTGGATATATTTAGAAATGCATAAAAATAAAACTTGCAGCACCCAAAAGTCAGTTTGGGTTGAAAAAATATGGCATCTTCGTGGGTTAGGGTGGGTCGCAGGTCTATGTACAGGCACAAAAAAAAAACTTTTGCCTAATGCAAATATGAGCTTGTAGCAGTGGAACCCATGTTGTTTGCTTTTGGACAGCCCATATAGATGTGCACCAGAAGCTGAGAGTAAGAGATATTTCAAAAATGCATATGATAAAGAGAGCTAGTCCTATAGAGCCAACAGAACAGAACAGTGGGGAAAATAAAAAACAATGGCATAACCATTTAAAGCATCACAGGACACTAACTGCTACTAAAAACATTTGGGACATTTAATAATCTGTCTTTGATGTGTTTGCATGGCAGATGCCCTCTTTCTGATATTGTCAATGTGTGGAGCATATGAACATAAAATGACCCTAAGAATGTCCTCTTATACCGTGTTCCTAAAAATTGAGAAACATTATGATTCAGGGTAGTGAGGAAGGTTTTAACTCTGGGGCTTCAATATGAAATGCATTTTTCTCCATATGTACTGAAATAAAATGTACTCAATGTGAACCGTTAAAATAGACCTCTGATCTATCAGTGCATAACTGAAATCCCAAACATGCACATTGGCTGCCAGAGTGCTGACAGAAGACATAATTGAAAGACATTTTTGGACTGTTTTAGCCCGACTGCTGAAAATTGATGTAGTACAGTCATATCAGTTCAGTACCTGAGATTTAGCTGCTGTGGATAAAGGATTGGCTCTTATATCAATGAAGACATATAAACGTCTGACTCTTGCTGCTTCCTCTTCAGCCTGTTCTCCTATGTCTTATAACGGAAAAGGGAGCAGTAATCTCACAAGAGTTGGCTACTTAGAATTTTAACCATAGGTTTGCACTCCACGCTTAACAGAAAATGTGACTTGAGGAGGCCTATTTATTAAAGGCCGAATTTTAGTGGTTTTAGTGGTTTTTGAAACCACGATTAAACTCTATGGGGGAAATGTAATAAAATTCACGTCACAATGTAATATTCTTCATTAGGTTTTTATATCGCATTGTGAAACTTAATTTCGCATTGCAAACCTTTAACACCTGCTTGAAGGTGGCGTAAACTTTTGGTGCAAACTTGACAGATTTTTTTGCATACGCTGCACACTATTGCAAACTGTAAAATTCAGAATCGATATCCTACTGTCGTGAGGGGCAAAGTGTTCACAAATAATGATGGGCGAATTTGTGCCTTTTCTTTTTCCTGAAAAATTAGCGAATTTGCGTCGTTTCACTTCACGGGAAAATTCTAGAATTTTGCGTGAAATACGCGAAACGGCGAATAATGTACGAAACAGCGCCGGCGTCTCGTTTTTAACGCAGACGCTCGTTTTTGAAAATTTGCCGCCAAAAATTCGCCGGCGTCAAAAAACATTTTTACGCAAATTATTTTTTGCTTTAGTGACCAATATAACATTCCCTCATATTTCTCTAAAACCAAGAATGTCATGAAAACTATTAAATGATCTGAATATAAAAAAGTATGATTGGAAAAAAAACGCTGAATGATGCGCTAAGAATGTTTGAGTTTTTTGGACATTTACTAGTGAAAAAAACCCCCACAAAAGTCTTAATGGTTAAAAAAAAGTATCCAATAGGATCAGCTTAGCTCCCATTAATTTCTATAGGATCTCAACTACTTTTACTTTGTGAAGTTTTGTATTAGAGGTATTTATGGTTTTTACACTTTTTTACACTAAATAAATCATGCTTTTTACAGTTTTAAAGGAGACATAGGATAAATGGGAAAAAAAACATTATGAGTAATATATGCTGTTGGTTTTACATGGTGCTAAAAATGTATATTATCTTTTAAAATAGCCCCTTAATTGGAGCTCCCTGTAGATGTACACTGGTCCCTGTCCCTAGTTCAAATGTGGGGTAGACATGTCCCAAAATCCCTGCCAGAAGCTAGGAGGGGGGACAGTCAATCACAGCCCTGCAGTCACACAAACAAAGACAGGTTTCAGTTCCCTATTAGGTCCTGTTAGCTGCTGAATTTTTACAAAGGTGTGAAAAAAATAGAAATTCAATTTCTAGTAAATAAGCCCCTTGGTGTTACTGGTTTAAG
Source organism: Xenopus laevis (assembly GCF_017654675.1). Taxonomy (NCBI): domain Eukaryota; kingdom Metazoa; phylum Chordata; class Amphibia; order Anura; family Pipidae; genus Xenopus; species Xenopus laevis. Next base: position 16,585,275 of record NC_054376.1, on the reverse strand, counting down.
ATTAGACAATAATATGTTTAACCCATGAAGATGTATAGGCTTTGTTGATAATGGTTGTGCAAAAGAGTGTGAACGTGATGACACAGCAAAGAAAAGACAAACTCATAAAAGTGACATAACCTCAGTACTGAATAACCCAAGAAACACATGAATGCACTTACTTAATTTACATTGTGTCTAATAAAATGGCAGCTGCCTTGTTCTGAGATTGATGTGTTTTTCTGTGCTGTCAGATTCGTTGATCTAATCCTTAGTATCTATTTGGAAATATTCAACTGGAAGCCTACAATACACTATTACACTTGCAAATAATCTCTTACTTATGGCAATAGTGCATGGAGTACACAGATAGGAGAACACAGAAGTGATATTAGACATGGGAGAATGACGAAACCAGTGGCAAAGCAGTTTCTGACTGAAAGACATCAAGAAAGACAGTTAAGATTTATGGGTATAAAGCAGTGATCCCCAACCAGTGGCTCATGAGCAACATGTTGCTCACCAGCCCCTTGGATGTTGCTCCAAGCAGATGCTTATTTTTGAATTCCTGGTTGGAGGCATGTTTTGGTTGCGTAAAAAAACAGGTGTACTGCCAAACAAAGCCTCCTGTAGGCTGCCTCTGCACAAAAGGGCTACCAAATAGCCAATCACAGCCCATATTTGGCACCCTAAGAACTTTTTTTCATGCTTGTGTTGCTCCCAACTTTTTTGACATATGAATGTGGCTCATGGGTAAAAAAGGTTGGGAACCCCTGGTATAGAGAGAGTCAGAACTCCATGAACAGGGGGTAACTATTACTGAAACAACATGAAATTAAATTGATTTATATCTTAGACACTGGTGTACTTAGGGGATTAAAAATTACTTATTTTAAAGGAAAACTATACCCCCCAAAATGAACACTTAAGCAACAGATAGTTCATATCATATTAAGTGGCATATTAAAGAATCTTACCAAACTGGAATATTTATTTAATATTTAATATTGCCCTTTTACATCTCTTGCCTTGAGCCACCACTTCGTGATGGTCTGTGTGCTGCCTCAGAGATCACCTGACCAGAAATACTACAACTCTAACTGTAACAGGAAGAAGTGTGGAAGCAAAAGACACAACTCTGTCTGTTAATTGGCTCATGTGACCTAACATACAGTACAGTGAATCCTACGATCCCAGGGGGCGGCCCTTATTTTTTAAAATGGCAATTTTCTATTTATGATTACCCAATGGCAAATACTACTAGAAAAGTATATTATTATGAAAATGGTTTATTTACATGAAGCAGGATTTTACATATGAGCTGTTTTATGAAATATCTTTTTATAGAGACCTAGATTGTTTGGGGGGTATAGTTTTCCTTTAAGTAATTGAGAAATATAGAGTTATGGAAGTGTATTATAAGTTATAAAACAGGTTATCCAGAATGCTTGGGACCTAAGGTTTCCTGATAATGAATTCTGTAATTTGGATCTCCATACCTAAAGTCAACTTAAATATCATATTAACATGAATTAAACTCAATAAGATTGTTTTGCCTCCAATAAGGATTAATTACAGTATATCTTGGTTGGGTTTAGGTACAAGACACTATTTTATCACTACAGAGAAAAAGGAAAAACTTATTAAAAATCTGTATTATTTTATTAAAATGGAGTCTATGGGAGCTTTCTGGATAACAGGTTTCTGGAAAAGGGATCCTATCCCTGTACCACATTTATTACACCTCTAATGGTCCATAGATTGCCTGCTATTATGGGGTTCCCACTTCTGTTTTTCTTGTTTTGAACTGAGCAAAGGTACTTTATAAAAAATTAGCCTCAGCCTATCTGTATACTGTATATGATTGAGAAATGTTTTTAGTGTTTGACACAAAGAAATACAAAAGAGAATAAATTCTAGTGCTCAATTAATTCTTTTTTCTGTCTAAGTTGAGAGCAAAAGTGGTTTTAGAATAAGGGGGCTCACCATTCGGTGGATGTTTTCTCTACAAAAGGGTTACAATTTCAATATTTTCTGACATAACTAATATTTGAAAAACATATTAATGTACATGTGCCAACAATAAAAGCCGAACCTTGTCTACATCAGATAAGGTATTTTTCCTATTGTCCCTTGTTTCACACGATTTCTTTTGCAGAGGCGACTGATCTGCATTTAAATCAACCTGGAGGATTCTGTTGAGTTCCTTCTGCTAACAAAAGATCTAACTGCAAACAAAAGCACCATCCACTGAGAACAATGCATGGCTGAAAAATGGCAGCGTTTAACTGAAATCAAAATCTAAATTATGTGCAGTGTATTGGCTATTTTGAGTGCTTCTAGATAATGTGCTGAATACAATTTTTTTTTCCAAGGAGATAGATAAGAAATGGTTTCTAAACTTGCTATGGTATCAGGACACATACTGTACCTAAAACTTTTATTATGTTTGCCCTTTTTATATCTTTTATAATATGTAAGATCTGTAGAAATGATATACGCTGCAAAAGCTTTCTATACGGATAAGTAACCCTTATGGGACTGTCTTTTCACCATGGTCTTCCTATCATTATCTGACTCACTCATATGTTCATTGCCATTATGTACAGAATAACAATGCACAACATGTCAGCTTTCTACAAGATAAACACTATAATAAAAATTAGTGGCCAATACAGAATGGTACAGCCCAATCAACACATTTGTATCCTGATATGGGAACCTCCAAGGTGATTGTGCCCCTCTGTCTGAGAACTGAAGCTTAACTAAAGAAGTAGGATAAAATTGTTGTGCATTATGTTTTGGGAAGTAAAGGTCTGTGTCTTCAAAGATGTCCCAACCCTCCCCATCTTCATTTCTGCTCATTCACTGCAAATGTTCAGTGCTGTTGTCAGTTCCCGAGCTTAGGGACTGACACACAATTTACTGAATATGTAGTATATAAATGTCACAATATAAGGCTGATTAGTAAACAATTATTACTACATGGCAGCTCAGAAAGCAACACAGTCAGCCTCAGAATAGTAACCAGCTTGTAGTTACAGCTTATATGACAGAGAAACCTCATTTTCTGCTTGATAATTTGTGATGGCACCTAAGCTTAGCTTCTCAACAGCTGCTCAGCGCACACTGAGCATGTGCGTGTCGCAGACACTCCTAACAAAAACAACTCCTGAGACAAATTTCAAGGTAATAACCAATTTAGAAGCCTGGGATTGGAGCACATACATATCAGATTCTGCTGGTTGTGAAACTCCAATTAGATATTATAGAAATTGAAGCCTCAGTACATTGTGGGTACACACAGGAAGGTGCATTAGAAATGAGGAAAAACATAGATACCTATTACACATCAAGAGCTGGGGGTCCCCCACGCAAATGATGCATACTGTAATATTGTTAAGATACACATGTGGAAAGAATTAAAAGGACTCTTTTATACATAGAACAGATACCTATTAGCGGTAATGCGCAATGTAATATTTGCCAGTAGATGAAAAAATGAAATTTTAAGTAATGCTTGTGATTTCATTCTCCCATAGAGACTTAAATAAGCAACACAGCAGTACAAGCTGTATATGTTTATAAAAAAAATAACTTAATAGCCATGGGGATGCATGCCAATCAGTTATGTACAACAATAGGCGTGCAAACAGCTTGGGTTATATACATTAAGTTCCCCAAATCTCTCTGTCACTGATTCTGTAGGAGTGATTCTCCCAGAAAACTATGCCTATGAGCCTACATACTGACATACATATCAGATTCTGCTGGTTGCTTAACTCCAATTAGATATTATAGAAATTGAAGCCTCAGTATCTTGTGGGTACACACAGGAAGGTGCATTAGAAATGAGGAAAAACGTAGATACCTATTACACATCAAGAGCTGGGGGTCCCCCACGCAAATGATGCATACTGTAAGATACACATGTGGAAAGAATTAAAAGGACTCTTTTATACTCTTTGTGGAACCTTTGGTGTTTTCCAGGTACTTAGTCTCACCCTATACAAGGACACCAAGGCTAGTTCAATGCCAAGATATTGCACCAGTGTAGAAATGGCCAAAGGCTGTGTAATGCAGAAACGGGCTAAAGAATTTGAAGGTACCCCTGTTAGCCATAGCGTCACATGTTTATAACTATGCAAAGCTGTGTCCTCGTTGCTTTTATCCAGTTCTGTGCAATGTTCTTCCATGCACTTCATTCATGACTACAGATACCATTCTGCCAGACAGGGACGTTTTATATAATCCCTTGCACTGCTGCCTCACTTATTTTGTGGGCCCACATTTAATTAAAATAACATCATACATGAATAAAGTTTTAATCTTGTATTTGCCTTTGCCGAGCTATGACACAATAGTGAAGAACTATTACAAAGACAGCGAATAATAATACACAGTGAAGCGGAATTATTTTCCATACAGTGGACAGGCTAATAATTTTAGAAGTACCGGCTGGAATGTTTAATCAGCTATGCAGCTATTTCGTAAATCCATGAAAGAGAATGGGGGGACTAAATATAAGAATGAAGTCCTCCACTGTGATATCAGCTGCAGTTGATACAGCGGTGTGGCATTCTGCCTATCCATAATTAGTTCAGTTGCCTAACTACGTCCTTGCAGATTTAAACTGCCATTATTATATTTTACACGTTTGCTGGATCTCTGCTTCCATCTAGTGTCTGTATTATTTATTTGTTCACAGCAGGCTAATCTGCTACCGCATTGCTCCCCATACATCAAAAACTTACACATGCCAGTTTATTGAAAAATGAAATCGGAAACATTTTTCTTTCCCCTTTAGAAAAAAAAATGTCCAGTTGATGGCAGCTGCTGAATAAATGACAGATGCTACCAAATATATCCTACAGTGTTTCCCTTGCTAGGAGAGGCAGCTCTTTCTGTTTAATGTCCCAGCGTTATGGGACTTGCCAGTTTTATGTTTTTTTTTTTTTTCCTATTTAAACTACCAGCAGGGTATCCATTATTTCAATAGAAAAGATTCAATATAATAAATAAATTGCTAAATTATGTATATACATATAAAAAAGAATTATTACTAATAGTAATATTATTAACTAAATTAGTATTAGTAACTAGTTTAAACCTCACTTTTGGGACAAGACACCCCTTCTTTGCCAACCAATAGCTCCCAACAATAAATTCATCCACCGCATTTACACAGCCAGAATTGCTTAAGTACGAGACTCAATACTTACAGGAAACGGGTTAAGTATACCTATAAAATATATGACAAACAGACCTATGTACACAAAATGGCCTTTTCCCCCACTTATACCACAGGAGTTAAATATGTTTCATGCAAACCAAAATTGTTTCCCTGTGTGCCAAATTCTATTCTGCAAAACAAACAATTTTTCCAGTGTTTTTATACATCTTCAATGGAAGCACTGCGGTTAAATCAGAAATCACCATGGTTACAGCTGAGTGTGAAACTGCTGATCAAAACTGCAAGTCTCTGGGTAAAAATGAAGAGAGAGATTCTCTTCTACAGGGTTAAATATCATTTTGCTCAGAAGGTTTCTCTTGCAACCTGTTAGCTGACATTTATCTTCATGCAATTGACTGGACAAACACAGCTATTACAAGCATGGAAAGGAAAATGCATCAGAGGAAAGATGCATCAAGAATTACAGTCAGATTTGTATAATCCATACCACAGGAAAGCAATGTTGTTTCTTTTAGAGGATAGGAATTATTTAAAACTCCACAATCGTGGGCATGTCATTATAAATAATGTGTATGTGTAGCTGGAGCCTGCTGCACTAGCCTGCATTCAATTATAAATGAGTCTGTTGTCCTTAAGTTTCCAGTATCACTTTATTCTCTAATAAGAGCCAAGCAACCTCAATGGATTTCATTAGCTTAGCGAATGTAAGTGTTGGAGATCCTTATATGGAAATTATACAAACCACTTCTGTGCGGAGATACTTGGATGGCTTCTGCATTCTTTAAGTATATATTAAATACTTGTATATATTGTATACAGAAAAATAAATACATTTTACAGGTTGTGCAGTTGTGTAACTGTAGCAGTAACCTTCTGCTATTCCAATTTATAGCATGCTTGGCATTTCCATTCAGAACAATATGGAGCTGCCCATAACATGTGGGGTCCCTTGTGGGTTCTCTGTCCGTTCAACCAGTGAGCCAGATATTGGATCACTATATATGTATATACAATCCTGTGGTTGTTTCCACTCCTGTATATATATATATATATATATATATATATATATATATATATATATATATATATATTTTTTTTTTTTTTAAGTGTAATCAAGGATAGTTAGTTAAGAAAATAGGCAGGAGCGGGGCCAGCATTAGGCACAGGGAGAGAATAAGCAGAACCCACGCAGCATGGGACAAGTACTGCTGCAGATAATTTAGCTCAAAAGGGAAGAAATTCTAAGATTTTTTTTTGAAAGTAAACTGAGTTGTTCTCCCAGCTATGTTACATTCAGCAACATTAGCAAGATGAAATCAGAAAGTACCATGGTTAGGGAGAGCGTGTATACATCTGTATGTACCTGTACTGAAATATATGTAATATGGGTTGCTTGATAAACAGCATACATGAATGGTAATACAAAAGAAAGACAAATGGGGGAATTTAATATGTGTAGTTAGCTCAAAAACATTTGCAGACACCTTTGCGAACATTAGCATCATGTTTGCGTCCTTATTGACCAATTACACACCTGAACAACTTCCTCGCAAAGTTTGCGGCCAAATGCCTGTTGCAAACAATTGAAGTCTATGTCATAAAATTGTGCAATCAAAAAGGGTTTTTTACACAAAATATTTATTGAAACTCCAGAGCTGGTGTTAACGCTAACCTTTGCTTAGCGGTAATGTGCAATATAATATTTGCAAGAAGATGTTTTGTCATTGCAAACAGCACTAAACATTTGCAGAAATGCCATTTTAAGTAACGCTTGTGATTTCATTCTCCCACATGAAAGCAACACAGCAGTACAAGCTTTTGTAGACAATAGGGGTGCAAACAGCTGGGGTTGTAAACATTAAGTCCCACAAATCTCTCTGTCACTAATTCCGTAGGAGTGATTCTCCCAGAAACTATACCTATGAGCATCCTAATTTTTCTTCCTACTATTTTGCATCCACTATTCTGTAAACCTGTGTTTCATAAGATTCAGTTGTCCCATCTATGTTGTTAATGGAACTGAGAAGTAAACATATACTTTATTTGTACTGTATATAAAATACAACAAGTCTGACAATGCCATTAAACCACTGGACAAACAAATGAGTCGGCATTTGTAACCATCTCAGACTAGAGTGAGGAGCAAGCTTCAAAGCTACCTATCCTCAAACTGTGGAAGTAAGCAAAATATAAAATTATTTCATGATTCACAGAGCCAGTAAAATGCATCATGGCAGAAGAAAATGTGGCGGAACCTGTTCACTGTGCTGTAAAAGAAATGCAGGAATATTCTTGTGCCTTTGTCATTACCACAGATGCTAGTAACAAGGGCAACTGAAAGTTATTTTACCTTGTATTTCAGTCCAACTGTGAAATTATAGAAAGAAACTGACAAGCCTACTGAATCTGAATCAGTAAGCCAATGCCTAATTTATGTATTAAATAGTCAACAACTACAGGGTTAAATATCATGAATCTTCCTGTGTATGTTCTTGGCATTTATTCAAAAAGTTCCTGCTGTAAATGGTCTAATGTATCCCATGTTCTATTCAATCTAGCTGGACATAGCCTGTTTAATGCAAAATAGGGTTGTTCGCTTGTTCTGATTTTGCTCACAGGACTTAAGGTTCTATGATTTGTTCTAAAGTATTGAACATATTGAACAAATCTGGTAGTGTTAGCATTTAGTAGAGTGCAAAATTTACTTTGTCTACTACTACTGTTTACTACTGGTGGGTAAATGTGCCCCCTGCATTTATAATCACTGCTGATTAACCCAGGAGACAAGGGAGGATCCATTGTAATAGTAAATAAAAATGATTATGTTAGTTTTCAACCCATTATAAGGGTAGTGATTAGCATCTCTACAAGGTTCAGAAGATATTATTTATTATGGAAGGATGAAAGGGAAACGTGGGTGTTCAGGTCAGGAAAACAGAATGAGAGACATAACTGTAAATGTATTATACTGAGTATGAAGTGACCAATGGGCACATACCAGAAGAAGAGACTGGGGGGCAGCCATAATCAAACTGCCACTGTGGCTTTACCAACTCCCAGTACTATACAGACACCAAATATCTGCAAGGCACATGGTAGCAAATGTAAACTCATCACTAAGCAAAATGTTGGGGTGTCTCACTCCATTAAGTCCTCATGAAAACAACTAGATTGTCCTAAACATTTATATATCAGAAATTACCTTTTTATATGGTTGGGGTCACCAATAACCAACAACAACAAACAATCAGTGTTTGCTGTTTCAGGATGATTTAAATTTGCAGATTAATGGCTGACATGGGCTCAGTAAGGCTCTGGCTAATGCTAATATCTTCATGCATGCATTTGCAACATTTGTGATTAAAGTAGAACACCCTACACCAAGCTAGTTTAAAAACACAGGGCAATGTTGCTTAATAAGTGTAATAATGTGTAGATATGGCCTTTATTTAGAATCAGGGAGCTGATTAAAACTTATGAGTGTGAAAAAGACTTGGGGTCAATGTTAGTAAATTGGATGTGGGTCCTGGACAACAATGTGCTGTATACAAGAGTTATGCCCATTAAGTCCATAGAATCTACACAACACCCAGTTTGATAAATGTCCACACACATATGCTTTTTAAAACTGGATTTTGTTTTTTTTTACCCAGCATGACTGGCTGTTTGAGCATTAATTACACTCAGTAATTACTTTTTATTTTATTTCAGTGATTTTATTGCATTTCCAGTTCCGCACTAATTTTCGTGGTCAGAAGATTTCCACTTGTCTGGATCCATTGTAATCATATTACCCATGCAGGCCATGGGAAGACTAAATTTCAAGGTGGTTACATTTTTAGTTCCAAAAGTCTAGCTGTGCATAACATTTTATATTGGACCACTCAATGGCAGTATGAAACAAGCTATAAACAGTGACAGCTAAAGCATATTGAAAAGCTTGATAACGTTTATGAAAGGACCTAAACTATTGCTTAATGTCATGATGGTCTGCACAAATAATTTTTTTAAAAAGTCTTTTAAGCTTCTTTTAAACTTGGAAGATCGTAAGGACTGTCCACATTTTAGACATGCTGGAAGTCAGCGTACCATCATGTTGTATGGGGTCACCACATAGTGTTTTATTATGGGTAGGGGTGACAGCATATGATAGGTGTAACAATGCTGGTAGTCGTACTATGTACTATGTGATAGGGTCACTGTGTTATGACATTCTTGGGGTAATTTATCCTGGTATTCTCCAATCCAGAAAAACCTTTTAAACCCTAATCTGCTAGTTTCTCACCCACATACAACCCAGCCTAACTCGCCAATGTTGACTTGTCATAGATGGGTGGGGTCAGTCATAATAGAGGAGGAGTCAACACTGTTACATCACCAAAATGGAGGGCCACTACCTGAAGTTTTTACCTGCCACCGACCCACATGGTCACCTAGGGGGTTCATCTTCTTAACCAAAGCCCTCAAATCAACCTTCTCATCAATACACCTTACATCTAGTGCTTCCAGCATATGCAGTTAACTACCAAACACTTTTTTGTTTTTAACGCCTGATTCAAACATAATTACTCCCTGTGAGCCTCTATCTTACTGTGTTTTCAAACCTTAAAAATATGAGGTCGCAAAGCAAAACCCTTATGGAGTATTAGAAGCGTTGGTGTTGAGGTTGATAAGAAGAAAATGTGCATTTAAGACATTCGAGTTAGCAAGGACAGCTAAACCTTTTTTTATCACATCAGTGGTAGGAAAGCTTTGGGAAAGGGTAATAGCCGTTCCTTGTCCCTGGGTGTGAATAAGCGGTGAAGTGGGTCTGATATGCTGATGGCTGCGAGACATAAAGCACTGGTGGGTAAATGTGCCCCCTGCATTTATAGTATAATCACTGGTGATTTTAACTTTAGTTTTCCTTTAATTTCTTCTAGGCCTTGCACAAAAAAAGGTATTTAAAGATAAATATGTAACCCATTGTGCAGTGTGTAAATCCAACTCACCACTGCTCTATATGTACATACATAAAAATATTTTGTGTGCATGACAATTCCTTGTGTATGGAGGTTTCACATCTTGAATGGGCACCTTTCTGAAACTGGCTTAAGACCCCCATTGAATTAGATTTCCTGTTTTTAATTTGGTCAGAGCCTCTCTTAATTAAGGCACCTCTAGAATACCTACTTATTTGGACTGGCCGAACAGGGGACTGGCATAAATGCCAATGGACCCCACTCATAGTGGACCGCATGCAACTGGGGCTGAGGTTGGAGAATGAGGGGTGGAGCAATGGAAGGTCCTTGGATGGGGACCCTAACACTGCTGGAAACTCTCCCTAAATTTCATCCTGAATGGCCCCAGCATTTCATGACAGGTGCATTATGTCCTTGAGCACAGAAGATTATATTTTAGTGGATACTTCATATTTAAAGCACCAAGAACACACATAAAGATAAATACACTGCTGGCTTTATATTTAATATGGCAGGATAAATACACTACTGGCTTTATGTTTAATGATATAGATTCTACTAAACTAAATACTAAAGGCGCTAGCAATTATGAAGCCCTCTAAACTACAACACCCTGAATGCTCACAACCACAACCCACTAATATGAATTTGGTTTGAAGGAAAATGATGCTATGGGAATAAAGATGGGCTGAACAAGACAAAGGGACATAAATGGCCCTGCTTTTAGAAGATAAAAGAGCACTGCAAACTTGGGGAAAGCAACATATTTGTGATTGTGTTAAGGAAGGGAAGCAAAAGCTCAACACTCATAACTATTCTTATTGTACTGTGCTGAGATTGTTATATGGTAATGTGCAGGGCAGCCATCAGGGGGGGGACAGGGGGGAGAGTTGTAGGGGGCCAGAGGGTAAGGGGGGCCCCGCCACTCTGCACTTTCTTGATTAGCCGGGCCCCCTGCTTTCTGAGAGCTGCTGACTTCGGGAAGGCAGGGTGGAAGCACAAGGGGAGGTATCTTCTGTCCATTACTTCCCCTTATTGGTCACTGAGTTTAAGTCCCGGTTGAGCTGCTCAGCGATTGGATAGCTGAGGTTTGAACTTCTCCTCCAGCTCATTCAATCACCATGCAGCTTTCCCAGAACTTGAAATTCTGTTACCAATAAGGGAAGAAAATGCTGTTACTGGAAGAAGATGCAGCCACCTGTGCTCCCCTCCTCCCTTCTGTAGTTGGCATCTCACTGACAGCAGGTGGACCCCACTAATGAAGTAAGTGTAACATGGCAGGGCCCCCCTAAAGGTAACCCTTTGTGCTCCCTGTTGTGGTGGGGCCCTGGGCACCAATTTTTTTTAAACTTCTGGGAGGGCAATTCTTTTTACATGGATGTTTAAGGGGGGCCCTGGCCACCAATTTTCCTATAACTTGGGGGTTCCCTGGCCACCATTTTTTCCCCATGTGGTGTCTTAGCCACCAATATTTTTTAATGGGAGGCACTGACCACAAATGTTTTTTTAAATGGGGGGCCCTGACCACAAATGTTTTTTTTCAATGGGGGGGTCACTGACCACCAATATTTTTTTATTAACATGTGGGAGCCATAGCCACCAATGCTTTTTTTTTTCAGTGAGGTGTGTGCTGGACCTGTGGGGTGGGGAGGGCGGACCTGTAGGTGGGGCTTGTGGTGGGCGCAGCCCAGGGGGCCCAGGAAATATTTTCGTATGGGGCCCTGTGATTTTTGATGACGGCCCTGGTAATGTGTCATCATGTATATTAGCAATGCTGCTTTTCCTTACAGTTTTATAAATCCTGTAATCAGGGCAGCCATCAGAGGGGGACAGGGGGGAGAGTTGTAGGGGGCCCCGAGGGTAAGGGGGGCCCCGGCCACGCCACACTTACTTGATTAGCCGGGCCCCCCCATCTTTCTGAGAGCTGCTGACCACCGATTTTCTTATAATGTGGGGGGGGGGGCCTGGCCACCAATTTTTTTTTCTTATGTGGGGTCCTAGCCACCAATATTTTTTAATGGGGAGGCCCTGGCCACAAATGTTTTTTTTATGGGGGGCCCTGACCACCAATATCTTTTTATTTTTTATTAACATGTGGGAACCCTACCTACCAATATTTTTTTTGTTTTTTTACTCTGTGGTGGGGAGCTGACCTGTGGGGTTGGAAGGGCGGACCTGTAGGTGGGACGTCGGGAGGGGGGGCCCAGGAAATGTTGTCGTATGGGGCCCTGTGATTTCTGATGGCGGCCCTGCCTGTAATATGTCAGTGGGGATGTATTGAATTAACGGCCTGTTGTAATGTAGGTGGGCTGTGGCCTGTGATGTACCTCAAAATGGCAGTGTTCTCCTTACTGGTTTACAGGTATGTTTATACTCGTGTTAAAATTTCTCTGTTATGTAAAATCCAGTATACGATCACTGTTCTGTTACTTAGTGCTTTAGCTCCAGAGAAGAGGTGGGCTGGTGGCCTGTGATATACCTGAAAGTGGCAGTGTTCTTACTGTTTTACAGGTTCCCAGACAGGTACACATCAATAAAACATTTTAAAGTTATGGTATCTCTGCCTGTGTTCAAGTCCTTATACCTGCTGCAGTGACTGTCCCTACACTAGTGGAGTGTGTGGACCAGAGGGTCACGAGGGTCGGTGTGACAAAAACAGAGTGTTACATAAAGTAAAAATAAGGCCAAAGGACTAGAGTATAATATAGACACTGCCTGTATTAAAAGCTTTGTGATAGTTGATATATCACATATATAAGTTTTGTCTATGATATTTCTTTTTGTTTTACTCTTTTCTACCTTTCATTTTCGTTGTCTAGTTCTAAAGTAACTGTTTTACCTCATATAGGACAGTCTGCATTTTTTGTAAGTTCCAAAAATTCAATAAAGATTTCAGTGTGCCCCAGAGAACATTTCATTTCCACTGACAGCAAAGGAGCCTTCCTTGTCCCTGGGTTCAGTGAGGTATGGAGTGGCTCATATTTGACAATGGCTTTGAAGTAAACTGAGGATAAAGCATCGGCAGGTAAATATTTCCTCATAGCAAAACCAAAAAAAAAAAAAACCTTGGAAACAGGGGCGTACCTATAGAGGAAGCAGACCCTGCGGCTCCAGTGGGGGGCCAGAGGAGGTATAGGGGCCCCATGATGCCCTAATTAATGGGTTTTATTGCAAACCTCCCAACTGTCCCTTTTTCGGAGGGACAGTCCCTCTTTTGACAGCTCAACCCACAGTCCCTCATTTGTACTGGAAAGTCCCTCTTTTCTCTGCACTGAACAGCCAGAAAAAGAAACAAAGTTTCTCACTTAATTGGCTTTTAGCAGAGAGCCCAGAACAGCTAACAGGTGCAAATAAGATACTTTGTAACAATTTTGAGACACAAAAACACAGTTTAGATAATGAGAAATATTTTCAAACTTTCATAACCTGCCAAATTTTGTAAAACAAACATGGTAATTAGAGGGTGTGGCCACAGAAAGGGGTGTGGTCCAAAAAATTGCTGCGCTACGTGCGGAAAAAAATTTTTTGTCCCTCTTTTTACTTCCAAAATGTTGGGAGGTATGTTATTGGTAAAACAGGACAACCTCTGCATATTTGGTGGGCCCTAAAATTGATTTGTTGTAGGGCTCAAAAACATCTAGTTATGCCACTGCTTGGAAATCACTGCCAGTCATAAAACTACAAATACAAATAAGGTTGCAGCTCTCTGCCTCACACACTGGGAAGAGGTGAACTGAACCCAAAAAGTGGTGAGGAGCAAATAAACAAGCAAGCAGTTTTCTTTAATGCAAAACAGAAGGTTTCCTATGCAGCCAGACACCACACTTTGTGAAAGTCTGCAGGCACACACAGCCACGGATTCTGTGAATAGAGGGATACACTGTTGCCTGACACACTTCCACTTCTGTACTAAAACTAATCTCTCATGTCTCCTACCCTCTGTTTTCTTCCCGCCCCTCCCTCACTTGTTTCCCTCTCAGCCTGTTCTGCCACGAAATAACACCGCGCCCAATCCCTGGTTTATCTGTAGCCCCGCCCCTTCCAACACTGCACTTGTCACATGACTTGGAGATCCAAACGCCGGCTGGCCCGTAGAGGGAGCATAGACCCAGACAGGAAGGTGACATGGCTGAGCTGTACGTGAAGCCGGGTAAGCTATGCTGGAAATAAGGGAAGTTGATTTATTTCCGCAGCGAGAAAACACAGGACGTGGCCAGGAGAATGAGGCTTATTCTGAAATAGAGTAGTAAGGCGTGACTGTTGTCATGTGATTATTGAACTACAATTCCCAGCATTATTACTATTGTTTTGGGGGAAAGTTGGTGGTACAACTCTGTGGTTCCCACTACATGAAGTTAAAGGGTATACACGGATGTCCTTCATGTAGCAGTTCAGCTGTTATTGACTTTATGTATTTACATGTTGAAAAAAATGCTGTATTGTGTTACCATAGTTTTCTTAATTTGTGGGGCGGGGGGAAAACACTTTGGGTAGTTTACCAAAGGCTAGGTGAAAGTGCTGGAGTGCTATGGGAAGTGCAGTGTGGCCCTTAAAGCTGGACACTCGGCTCACTGGCCCTCATAGCCCTATACTCAGCTCACTGGCCCTGTGTGGCCCTTACAGTCCCATACTCGGCTCAGTGCCCCTTACAGTCCTATACTCGGCTCAGTGCCCCTTACAGTCCCATACTCGGCTCGGTGCCCCTTACAGCCCTACACTCAGCTCACTGGCCCTTACAGCCCTATACTCCGCTCACTGGCCCTGTGTGGCCCTTACAGCCCTATACTCAACTCACTGGCCCTGTGTGGCCCTTACAGCCCTATACTCCGCTCACTGGCCCTGTGTGGCCCTTACAGCCCTATACTCAGCTCACTGAGTCTGTGTGGCCCTTTCAGCCCTATACTCAGCTAATTGGCCCTGTGTGTCCCTTACAGCCCTCTACTCAGATAACTGGCCCTGTGTGGCCTTACAGTCCCATACTCGGCTCAGTGGCCCTTACAGCCCTATACTCAGCTCACTGGCCCATTGTGGGCTTTACAGCCCTATACTCAGCTTGATGGCCGTATGTGGCCCTTACAGCCCTGTACTGAGCTCACTGGCCCTGTGTGGCCCTTACAGCCCTATACTGAGCTCACTGGCCCTGTGTGACCCTTACAGTCCTATACTCGGCTCACTGGCCCTGTGTGGCCTTACAGCCCCATTCTCGGCTCACTGGCCCTGTGTGGCCTTACATCCCCATTCTCGGCTCACTGGCCCTGTGTGACCCTTACAGCCCTGTACTCCTCTCACTGGCCCTGTGTGACTCTTACAGCCCTATACTCCGCTCACTGGCCCTGTGTGGCCTTACAGTCCCATATGCTCACTGGCCCTTTTTTTTGTAGTGCCTTAAAGCGTTTATTTGTTGCATACTCCCCCCCCCCCACCCCCCAATTTAGCAGCTATATTGTTTGTGCATTTAGAGGTTGTGCTATCTGTTATTTACGAAAAAAAAGGCTGTACTCTGAATATGAGCTTGTAATGCTCTGCCAAGCTACATTTATATGCCAGTCTTTCAATCTCTAATGCCACAAGTAACCATTAAATACCATGCAGGGGAAGTACAGTAAAAAAAAGTGAATGCATGGTGTCTTTAGGCCAGGAGAAGAAATTTGATGAATAGTGAGGGGGGTGGCATAGAGAATGATAACTGCGGTAGAAATACATAGAATATAATGGATGTGCTACTGGACCTGATCAGACTTACTACATAAGCAAAATTATTTGTCCACATTCTTTCACCCAGTGTTTTTTTTAGTTATAAAATACATAGCGAGTGCACAAATGTTCACTAATAGATGAAGTTGTGATTTATTTCTATTTTTGTTTGCAGGCAACCAAGAGAGGGGATGGAACGACCCACCACAGCTTTCATATGGGCTGCAAACCCAGTCTGGAGCTGGCAAACGCACTCTGCTTAATAAGAGGGTACCTGCCCAGTTACAAGGCCCTCTACCAGGTAAGTGCCATTGTGCATGGTACAAGCTCAATATCAAGCTGACAACTTCATACCGAGACTTCTAGCAGGAGCTAGTGGTGGTCTGATGAAGTACTTTGTTTTACTGTTGTCTATGTGAAATAAATGTACCAATGAAACAATGTGGTGCTTCCTGGTCATATCTATAAATGTAGATAAACAATGACAGAACTGGGGCCCACCGTGTACTCGACTAAAGTGTTCACCACCCAACCACAGCCGACAGGCCTGCACTGGTATTCTTTGAATTCTGGCAAATGCCGGAGGGGATGCTTTAAGATGCCTTAGGCAGTCACTGTTTATTGGGTTGGTGGAGGCTGTTTGGGCCTCTGTATACTTGAAATGCCAGGGTCTACTTTGAATCCCAGTCCAGGCCTAACCGCCACTCCTGTACCTTCCTGATCCTTCTTCTGCTGCGCTATTTACTTTGCTGTTAAAAATTTGATCTCCATAAAACTATACATATCTGGTACTGGCACATTTGAGACACTTGAGATTTTCCAAATCAGTTTAATTTTTGTGCATAAAATATTTTTTTTTCTCCGATATCCTGAAAAATTAGAATTTGTAAATGTTTTTGGTATTTAGAGCTCTAAATTTTGTTTCAGAAGTGGCAATAGACAAAAACTCAGGTTCTACCAGAAAAAAAGCAATGTATAGTTTTCCTAGGTAAACTAAAAATCCCCCAGAGAAAATGTCCCTAAAATGAGAGCACAAAATGTTCAAAAAAATTCTGGCACTAAGTGGAAATAATTCTGCTGGTGCTTAAAGTGTGTAAGGAAAGCAAAACCCATGTGCATAAGTTGGCACATTTTACTTAACAACACTATTCGTGCCCCCCCCCCCCCCCCAAACGTCATTTGCCATATATATTCCAAAAAGCAGAATAGGGCAGCAGGGTTAGTTCATGATTTACCTGCCATATAAACTTCTCTTGAAAGAGATCAGTGACAGCATACATAGGTAAAGCCACCCAGACCTGACTTTAACTAAGCATGCTCAACTTTGGCATTTGCTTCCAAGAGACTAAGCAGCATTACATGGCACCCACAAATGCCACTGCACTACGCTGGTATTTGAGAACAGATACAGAGAATGGGGCTGTTTTAGAGCAGAGCAATGGAGGGGCCACTACAGGGGTTGTAAATTAAGTACATGGGTTTCCTTCCCTTTTAAATCTGATTAAAATTTGGAATCTATAGAAATGCTTCATTCAAATGTTGATGTAGTTGCATTGGTGGCAGTTCAGATTCTTGCACTTACTAGGGCCTGAATTTTTTCTTTTGACTATAGCAAAACAGGACCAAACGCCTGTGAAAATTACATACACAGTTGCAGACTGGGCTTAAGTATATAGAAGCACTATATATTAAAATTTTACTAAATGTACATGAATAACTTCTGACTGATTACTCTAATTATCTTGTCTCTTTACATAAATTACTGAGATATTAAAATACTTTCTCTCTTTTGCTTTGTTTTAGTTCCCATTTCACAGTCTCTTCCATCTTCCACACCACCAAATATGTCGCCAGCCTGTCCTCCAAGCACAATAATTGGAGCTCCTCCCTTAGGAATTGGCATTCTACCTCCTAGCTCTGACAGAATAAAAAAGAATAACACAGAACCAGAGTGTGATATTGACATAAAGGATGTTTTATTCCCTCTCCACCAAACCTTGGAAGTCTGCAGGGATTCAGTAACGGTAACTGCTACAAAGCTGATGCTACAGGCAAATCAGTCAGCTGTCACATGCTATAGAAAATACCTTTTATCGATGGTGACATGCTAAGATACCAGGGACATTAGTCACCCAACGACAAATCTCCTCTTCTTTGGGCGATTAATCTCCCCGAAATGCCTTCCCACCGGCTAGAATGTAAATCGCCAGCGGGATGACACTCAAAAGGCTTTTTTTTCTGAAGTTTCCTCGTGAGGCAGCTTCGAGCAACTTCGGAAAACAAAGCGATCCTAGTGCCATCCCGCTGACGATTTACATTCTAGCTGGCGGGAAGGATTTTCAGGGAGATTAGTTGTCTGAAGAAGAGGAGATTTATCACTGCTCGACTCCCCGGAATCTTAACATGTGTCTCCACCCTATTTCTACTGCTATTAGAGATTCCATATGTTGTCCAGTGAGACAATAGGGTTAGGTGGCCTTTGAGGAAAAACCTCATGAAAAGTGCTTCTGTATGAGACCGTTGTACAGATTTTATATACACAGAGACTCTAAAATATCTCTGAGCACTTGGCCACTTTTCACAAAATAGAAATAGATGCGTTAAAATAGAAGCCAAAAGGAGTGTGGTTTCGCTACCATAAGAATATGGTCTGACTTCTTAAAATTCATGATGGAGCTCTCTATAACAGGATCTAAACCTTAAATTAATGGATTTGCTGTACAGAGATGCATCCGAAAAATATACAAACATGTTCTCCTGTACAGAGAAAAATGAACAACTGAGGGTATTATGACATGCTAGTGGTATCTATAGGAAGATTAAAACTGAAAATTAGAAGAGTAGTAGCAGCCTGTGTTGTGGCTCCACTGATAACCGAGCTAATATACAAAAATATTAAATTTCCTTTATTTTTGTTCCACAGAAACAAGTTTTCAATGATATCAGTAGGCGTCTGACTATGCTTGAAGACATGTGGAACAGTGGTAAACTATCAGCATCTGTGCGTAAGAGAATGAGTGTACTAGTAAAAGGTAAATACAAGAGAGCCTTAAAGAGGAAATAGTCACTTATTTGAAAAAACAAAAACATTGAACTGTATTGGATGTTTAGTAAATCTGTTCCACAAATAGTCTGTATTCGTTATTTCTTGCAGTTTATTTATTAAGCAATTTATTTGTGACTTCTTCCTCCCAGATGTTGATCGGCCAGGTTTAATAAATCCCGTTGGATCGAAGACTGCATAGGTCTGTTGATGCGGCCCACAATCCGACTGCCTGAATTTCCTGCATTGTCATCTGATTGTTGGGCCCTAGCTCCCACAATCGGATCAGCCCCGAAATCTCCCACCTCTGCATGTATGGCCAGTTTTACTGGCTGATTCCAGCACATAATCTTGCTGTTTTGTAGTAGTGCATTGCAGTAGGAAAAATAATGTTAGGTTGAGATAGAAGACTTTAAACCTCAAAAATAATAAGCAAAATGAGTTCATTTACTTCAATAATTGTTTGGAAGCAGATCCCCACACACACGAGATTATGCAGTCGGGGGGTTGACCCATTTTATTGTGCCACCAGAAATTCAAGGTTAGGGTGGGGGGAAACCCTCCCTCCTGATGAAGGCAGGGTTTCTCCCCTAAAATCATAAATTTTGGTGGCACAATAAAAAGGGTCAACCCCCCTCCCCCGACTGCATAATTTGGTGTGTGTGTGTGTGTGCATGTGCTTCCAAATAATTGCTGTTGTTAAGGGACCTGGCAGGGCCAACAGAGGACCAGTACCACCATTGCAGTGAACTACAGGTGTGCGGCGGAATAATTACATTTCATTCATTTACTTCAATGCCAGACAAAAGTGCAAAATTGTGCCCTTTAGCTCTTCTTTTGAGAGCACACGTCCATCAAGTTCAAACTTTTAACTCTATTTTAACCTGCCTAACTGCTAGTTGACCCAGAGGAAAGCATAAAACCCCAGCCTCTCCAATTTGCCTCAGAGGGGGAAAAATACCTTCCTGATTCCAAAATGGCAATCGGACCCCTGGATCAATTTGTACTATCTTCCATAACCCTGTATTCCCTTCCTTGCTAAAAAAAAGAAGCCATCCAATCCCTTCTTAAAGCTATTTAATGTATCAGACAGTACGACTGGACGGGGTGTCATTTCCATTAAAGGGCTGTATTCATGGGCTGAACACGGGTCTCTGTTCTTGAGTACTAAACAATTTCTGTCAAGTATACTCTGACATGCATAAAGGTTTAAAAATTACAGCTTTTATATATCACTTCGATCAGACTTAAAAAATGGGAAAGACAGACTTTCTGGAAACCTCCGTATATCAGGTTTATTTTGCTTTTGCATCAACAAAACAATAAAACTAATTCCCTATCAAAAAATGACAGCTTATATATTCTATATTGTTTTAGAACTTCAAAGACAAAGCTGGGATTCTGCAGATGAAATCCACAGGTCCCTGATGGTCGATCATGTTAATGAAGTCAGCCAGTGGATGGTTGGAGTGAAACGCTTGATAGCTGAAGCAAGAAACTTACCTGAGGCAGCATTGTGTAGAACAAATCAAGCATCTGGAGATAGTATGGACTGCACTCTTAAGCAGAACAATTAGAAAAGTTGCTTTTCAAAACAGTATTATACATATAAGAACTTTCCAGCATGAACACCAGTGTCATTTTCCAGTATATTTTCAAGTTCTTTATTCTTTAATATATTCACTTTTTTGTTCTACTTGGATTTTATTAAAATGTTCAGTTTTAAGTAATGCAAAATGTTTTCCTTAAGTTACATGATTAGTAGGCTGTGATGTTTTGTTTGTTTGTTTTTTTTAGAGTAATCTCATTACTGCAGGGAATGGCAACCATATTTTGCACAAATACAACTTCCAACATTCTTGTGACAACAGATCTGGTAAAATTTCTCCAACTCCAACATCTGAATTTCCCAGATTTGTGTTTAGCATAAGGGAAAAGGCTTGGGGTGATCAAAAGATGTGTAGGAAGACACTGGATTTGCATTATACCTTCCTTTATCCTTTGCACCTTTCTGCAACGAAGATTAACTTCATTATGCCAATTTTTAGTTATTATTTTATGGGTAACTTCTAAATCTGAATCTAGCTCAGGCTGACTGCAGCATTTTTTTTGCTTTTTTTCTTAATTTTTGGTTGTTCTCATCCATTTTAATGCCGGGGGAAAATCTTGGTGCTAAGAGATGAAAAATATCTGGATTCCCACATTGCTTTTAACTCTGGGCCATGTTCACATGGAAAAGCAGTTTGTTGGAGCAAGAGCTAACTGTATAACAACCAAACATCCAACCTCTGTTCTCAAAGCTAGTGTTTAAAGGCAATGTTTTGACATTACCCTAAGAGAGAACTTGAATAGAAAGATAATTATAAAAGCCTAGATTAGATAATAATTATATTTGTAAACATATTCACTGTCCATTTAAAACAAAAACTGAAAATGAATAGCAAACGCGTCCAGTTATTATATACCAATGGTATAAAATGGTGTTTCCTAGAACATTTATAAACACTAAAACACTATATTAGTACATGCTTTCTAACAGAAAAATAGTTTCTGTAGAAAAAAGGAAAAACCCAAATTCCAATTAGAGTTGGAGTGGTTATTTTAGAGTAACTCTGTCTGTGCACACCTGCTTTTTGACTCGGTAGAAAGTCCTTTAGTACTTTTTTCCCAAGCAGATTGTTCAGTTTGCTGTGGGTTTGGAGAAACACAATGTGTGATTTAAAACAATGGCAACAATAAGTTTCAATTAACAATCATTATTTTCCAGCCATTTTTAGTAAAATTGCATTACAATCTTCCAAAAAAAAAAAAAAACAACCCAGAATTGCCATGTCTATGAATATTCTCACTTATTCAGGTCATGATATACAGTATCTAGTAGAATTAATTCAAAGGCAACTGGACATTTAGAGGGTTGATTTTGTTCTTGAAAACCTTTCACCACTCCTCCGAGTGGCATCTTCGTGGGGGAGACAAAACAACCGCTTTGTAAGTGAATGTCCCAACATAGAAGGGCTAACTCCTCAGAACTAGACTCGGCAGTCTACAACTCAAGGAAAAGGAACACTCCTTTGAGGACAACAATTTGCACATTTTGGATAACTAGTTGGTCTCCATTGCTGAAGACACTTTTTGAATTTAGTTGGTCTCCATAGCTGAAGACACTTTTTGAGTCTAGTTGGTCTCCAACTAGAGAGGACAGATGGTTTGAAAGAGGTGTGAAAGATGTAATTTATGCCAAAGTGGAAAAACCATCCCTGAACAGAGGAGGGGGCCTGCCACACCATTTGTCATCAACATACAATGTTATTTTGACATTCTTACCTTGGCTTCACAACAATTCACACTTCCAATCATGTACATTGAAAGAACACCTGCCTCAATGAAAATCATGGTACCATTTTGTGACTGGATCACACATCTGTGAGTTTCAGCCAACACCTTACTGAAGTTCAATGGAACCATTGTGATTGGATATCGGTGACTTTACTACCTTTAAGGGTTTAAATGCCGGGGAATTCCCTACCACTTCAGTTGAACTGAAAAAGCCACTCCGATGAGTGGTTAAACATTTTCTAGAAAAAAAAACTCCATGTCCAGTTGCCTTTGAATTAATTCAACAGGTGCAGAATTGCCATGGCCTAGCAGCCCCAGCATACAATGGCTAGCTAAACAAAGAAATACCATAAAACTAAGACAGCATATGTAATTTATTGTATTGAGCATAAGACTATGAGAATATGGGAAGATATAATAGGCATTTACTATACACAACCTTGTTCCTCTCTTTATTAAAATTTCTTCAGTTTGCAGGAATATGTGCAGGATGATATCTGAGGTCTTGAACAAATAGTAGTTCTGACAGACAAGGCATCTTCTCCGCTGCTTTCATCTTTACTCTTTCGATCATCAACGTATTCTTGATTTGGGTAAATGAGGAAACTATTAAATACACCAGGGGTGCCCAAAAGGTAGATCGGGATCTACCAGTGTACCTTTAGCTGGTGATCAGTAGATCTCAAGTGACTGCAAAAAAACAGCTTGTCTAATATACCCTCCTATTTCATGCTTTTCATTCAGATATTTATTAGGTTAAGATTACATAAGGAATAGTTGTTTGTTAAAGGGATCCTGTCATCGGAAAACATGTTCTTTTCAAAATGCATCAGTTAATAGTGCTACTCCAGCAGAATTATGCACTGAAATCCATTTCTCAAAAGAGCAAACTGATTTTTTTATATTCAATTTTGAAATCTGACATGGGGCTAGACATTTTGTCAATTTCCCAGCTGCCCCTGGTCATGTGACTTGTGCCTGCACTTTAGGAGAGAAATGCTTTCTGGCAGGTTGCTGTTTTTCCTTCTCAATGTAAAGGTGGCCATACACGGGCCGATAAAAGCTGCCGACAGACCGTGTCGGCAGCTTATTGGCCCGTGTATGGGGGCCCCCGACGGGCTTCCCCGATCGAGATCTGGCCGAAAGTCGGCCAGATCTCGATCGGATGGGATTAAAAATCCCGTCGGATCGCGGCCGCATCTGTTCGTTGATGCGGTCCCGCGATCCGACCGCCCGTTTGGCGAACGCTAGGATCCGATCGTTGGGCCCTAGGGCCCACGATCGGATCAGCCCGATATTGCCCACCTCAAGGTGGGCATATCGGAGGGAGATCCGCTCGTTTGGCGACATCGCCAAACGAGCGGATCTATCCGTGTATGGCCACCTTAACTTAAGGAGTCTCAGTGGGACATGGGTGTTTACTATTGACTGTTGTTCTTAGATCTACCAGGCAGCTGTTATCTTGTGTTAAGGAACTATTATCTGGTTTCCTTCCCGTTGTTCGTTTGTTTGGCTGCTGGGGGGGCGAAAGGGAGGGGGTGATATCACTCCAACTTGCAGTACAGCAGTAAAGAGTGATTGAAGTTTATCAGAGCACAAGTCACATGACTTGGGACAGCTGGGAAATTGACAGTATGTCTAGCCCAATGTCAGATTTCAAAATTGAATATAAAAAAACTCCGTTTGCTCTTTTGAGAAATGAATTTCAGTGCAGAATTCTGCTGTAGCAGCACTATTAACTGATTCATTTTGAAAAAAAAATGTTTTTTCCCATGACAGTATTCCTTTAAATATAGCAATAACAATGCTTTTATGGATGTAGATCAAAATGTACTAAAAAGTAGATACTGCATTATTAAAGTATGGGCACTCCTGAAATAGACTATCTGTCCAGTACGGGTCATAAAAAAGAGTCCATTCTGTTCTGAGTAGAATATCTGCAGCCATACTTTATCTCCACATTTCAGTGAAAGAATTGTGGTTCCTGATGCAATATCATGGTTTCCTGTATTTGCATCAAAAGTTCATTGTGCACCAGTCCAAAGTGTTTGTTGGCCAAAGTGATATAAGTGAAGTAATAAATTCCAGTTATTTTACAGACATATTTTATAACATTATAGTTTCCACCTTTATTCATAAGATCGTTGTCAAATTTAATAGGCAATCTTTTATTTGGGTAACTTTTTGCAACAGAGAAGGCTGACTTGGCTTTTTTTGAGCCAGACCTACTGTATCTTCTTTCTTTCCCTCAAATCCTTGTGTTCCAGATTCCCCAGCCTTTCCTTGAACTCCACAAATTCCCTTTGGCCCTTTAGGGCCAGCTCTTCCAATGGCTCCTTGTTTTGCCTTAATTCCTGGATTCCCAGTTCTACCATGTGCAGCTGTGGGAAAAAAGTGATGTAAGTACAAACCATTCACTGCAAAAACAATATACACAAAAGGATATAAAAAAAAAAACTACAAATATATACAACTGTAGATCTTTATTGTTCATTGTAGTCTTTGGTTATACAACAATAACACAATACAAAAACCTATCTGTAGGATACAACCAAAGGGCAATCACAATAATACAACTATATATACTTGCTTTACCTTCATCTCCATCTTTTCTGTCCTTCCCTGGAAACCCCATTCTTCCAATAATTCCAGGAGTTTCGAAAGGCCCTGGACTCCAGGGGGGCCTTGTAAACTGCAGAACAGTTGGGAACTGTCCGTCTCCTTTAGCAGGACTAAGGAGATTAACAGCAAAACCACGTACAGTCCAAAGAAGCAGAATTAAGTTGATCATAATGGTATCCTCTATAAATAAACAGAAAAATATATACATTCAGTTCAAGCAGTGCCTAAAAACCAAAGCAAAACAACACGAACAGATCCCAAAACTAAACTAGTTACAAACAGGTTCACCTTGTGTTATGTTGTATTATCTCGCATCATATCACTGCAGTATCGGGGAGAACAGCATTCTTAGGGTGGTGGCACACATGCCATCAGCCTTAGGGTAAGGACACACTGGGCAATTAGGGTAGATGTAGTCGCCTGGCGACTTTGGAAAACGAATTGCCGCGTGTGATTAGCGCCGGCGATTTTTCATTTTAGCCAGCACAGAGTGAGGGAAGGCGTTCGGTGAGATTGGTTGACGCAAAGTCGAGACGATCAGTCGCCAGGAGACTAAATCTCCCCGGTTCGCCCAGTGTGCCCTTACCGTTAGATTGTAATTTTGTTTTCAGACAGCAGGTGCACCTGGAAAGTAATGGAAATGTGAACAGTAGGGGGTCAGCTGTTGGTCAGTTTGACAGTTTTCCTGCCTTATCTCTCTGCTTTTTTTTCTGGAATGTGGAAAGTGCTAAGCGTGATTTAGATGACTCCTTGATAATAGCAAATAGAACACTACTCTCTGCTGTAGGCTTATTACACATTGGAAAGACCAAAAACTGTAAAGGTCCCCATAGACGCAAAGATTTTTCTTTGGTGAACGACTGATTTTAGTGCAATCCAACCAATCTGGCAAATTATCGTGCGGTTAGTGGAAATCGAACGATCGTGCATCTAACAATTTTTCGTCTGACATCTGTCAGAAAATTGATCGGCCAGGTTAAAAAAAATTCATTAGTCACAGTGAAATCTATCTATGTTTGCAAGGCCAATCAGGCAGCTACCCTCAGTTTTTCTGGCTTCAACCAGACAATATCGCTTGAAATGTTCTTTTTAGTTGATGGACAAATCGTACATTTAAATGATCGTTTCAAAATAATCTTGGTCACGATAACGAAAAGATCTTTTAAAAATCTTTACATCTATGGCCAGCTTAAGGGTCAGCTAAAAAGCTAGGGCAAATAAGAATATAGCATAGAGAAATCTTATAATGTAGTAGTTTTTTGAGTGTTGTAGTTCAACACCTCCACCAATTCACGCACTTCGTATTGCTGTGTGCAGTTTTCATTAATAAAGGTTTTACACTATTATTGTGCTCCACATTTGTTTACAGCAAGTCCATTTGGAAGCCACGTTGGAAGCCTACCATCAGCACGTGGTGTTTAATTTTAAATGTAAAATAGGAACACAGTGATACATAGTTTGTGAATAACTACACAATAAGATTTTTCTATGCTATATTCTTATTTTCCCTAGCTTTTTAGTGCTGACCATTACCGTTTTTGGTCTTTTGGGTGAACATTGTGCTTGAGGACAATAAGGGGCCGATTCACTAAGCTCGAGTGAAGGATTCGAATGAAAAATACTTCGAATTTCGAAGTATTTTTTGGGTACTTCGGCCATCGAATGGGCTACTTCGACCTTCGACTACGACCTTCGACTTCGATTCGAACGATTCGAACGAAAAATCGTTCGACTATTCGACCATTCGATAGTCGAAGTACTTTCCCTTTAAAAAAAACTTCGACCCCCTACTTCGGCAGATAAAACCTACCGAAGTCAATGTTAGCCTATGGGGAAGGTCCCCATAGGTTTGCTAACCTTTTTTTGATCGAAGGATTTTCCTTCGATCGTTGGATTAAAATCCTTCGAATCATTCGATTCGAAGGATTTAATTGTTCGATCGAATGAAAAATCCTTCGATCGATCGATCGCAGGATTAGCGCTAAATCCTTCGACTTCGATATTCGAAGTCGAAGGATTTCAATTCGAGGGTCGAATTTCGAAGTATTTTTAACTTCGAAATTCGACCCTTAATGAATCTGCCCCTAAGTCTTATTTCCAGTTTGGATCAAAAGGGGAATTCCAGAAACATTTGGAAAATTTAGCATTTAGCATATTTTTAGTTTATTACACACTGGGCTATTTCTCAGCCTCTCATTAGAAGCCCCCCTTGCTCGCATATGTGCAATTGTTCCTCCTCAGTCATGCAAATTGCCTACAAAAGATTTAAAACCTGCTCGCCCATTACCCAATGTTCCAGTTGGGTGGCACATCACCCCTAAAAATCTAGGCCTTTGTGGCTTTCCCACAAATCTGGGTCTGGCGCTGATGCAAGCATAGGAGCTGTTTCTTACCCTGCGCTTATATGCAAGCTGAGAATTAGCCCAGTGTGAAAATCGAATTGGGATGGCTTGGAGAGAATACTGAAAATAAATATTTTCTTGAGTAATAGAACGGCATGAGCACAATTCGTTTGTTTGTAACTTTTTTCGGATTTGTACTACATCATAATAATTTTTTATTTGATGATAAATGTTACCTCCAAAGCTAGGGAACAGTCAAGGTAATGGCACGTGTTCCTACATACAGTATGCAAATATGCTCCTAGGGTTTTGGGAGAAGACAATTGCATCTGTCTAGCAAGAATATCACACTTTTTTTTTCCTCGTTTTCTCCATACATTCAGGGTTGGACTGGGCCAGTGGGACACCGGGAAAAAACCTGGTGGGCCTTGGCTCTCATGCCCCCGGCCGAGACCCAGTCCCCGATCAGCTGACCCCACAAAAAATTAAATGCTGGTAATCGTGGTAGCATGAGCATCGTGCATGCCGCGGGGGCCCTGGAAGTTTGAAATCCAGTGGGCCCCCAATGGTCCAGTCTGACCCTGCGCACAAGCAATTTTATATTCCTCAGTAGTTTAAATAACAGTGCTTCTAAACATCTGCAAGTAATTAAATATATTTTAGTTGGAATAAAATAAGGCACTGTTTTATTATGACAAAGAAAGAACAAATGATGTTGAAAATTTTGAATTGTTTGCTTAAACTGACTCTCTTTCTGTAATTTGGATCTTCATACCTTAAACCTGGTAGGTACAAGGTCAAGTAATTTAACTACATGCCAAAGAATATCAAGGCCAGTAAAATGATGTTCTGCCCCTATGCCATTTAAATTTATGTTGAAGTTTGGCTTTTAGAAGTTTCTAGGAGATAAACATTTATCCCAAATCTCAATCCCAGATCTAAATTGCCCCCTATCACTCATTTATGCTGATATGGTAGTGATATATATATATATATATATATATATATATATATATATATATATATATATATATATATATATATATATATATATAACGAAAAGGAACCGCACTCACAGGGCTTTATGAAGGTGCAAAATCAAAAATTTATGTTTATTTCGACGTTTCAGCTATTCACTTAAGCCGTCATCAGGAAGTCCTGATGACGGCTTAAGTGAATAGCCGAAACGTCGAAATAAACATCAATTTTTGATTTTGCACCTTCATAAAGCCCTGTGAGTGCGGTTCCTTTTCGTTATACATGTTTTGCTATAACCAGCACCTAGGCATTAACGTTTGTTTTGAGTGCACCAGTATTTGGACTGTATATATATATATATATATATATATATATATATATATATATATATATATATATATATATTGTGGGGGGGATCGCTCTTTAGGTAGAAGCAGTAGCAACTCCTTTCACACAGATAGTAGACAGTACAGACAGTACACAGGTTTCCAGCTGATCTTACATGTGCATTTATTTAACACAGCAGCTTAAACACCAACATAACAGGTCATACCGTTTGGGATGGCAGTAAACAAAAATACTCCAGCTGTACTGATAAATGAAAATGTCCTTTTCCCAAAGGTCCCACAGTCTCCCACTTGGGCAATATAAGTCCAGTAAACAAAATTAACTGTTAACTCACAGTCCTTTGTAGATTCCTTGTGCTTTTCTCCTTGAAGCAGCCTGCCCCCCAAACACTTATGGCAGTAGCTGGTAGCCAGTCCATGTTACTAGATAACTTGTCTCCTTCTGGAAACTTGTGCCCAGCAATAAAAGTCCTTATGCTTTAAACACAGGTAACATGCAGTTACTATGAGAACTTTATTAATACAGGCCTCCAGTAGCTCTCTCTCTCTCTCTCTCTCTCTCTCTCTCTCTCTCTCTCTCTCTCTCTCTCTCTCTTTTTTTTTTTTTTTTAACTCCAGGTAAAGCTAATCACCTCACCTCTATGATTTTCCCAACCATGCTACAATATATAAAATAAAAGGAGTGTGGAGCAACACCTCAAAGCTTCTCCCTAGAGACCTCCTTGAGTGGAGGGAAGAAGTAGTGCTGGTGAGCACCTGGGAAACTGTGTGATTCCTGTGAGTTGAAGAGAGCCCTTGCCAAGAGACAAGAGTGTCTCAAGTGTGTCCCAGAAAGGATTCTAGGATTTGTGTCTGCTAAAAGCCAGTGAGGGCTAAAGGAAAGCATGAGTAAAGTGAACACCAGTGAGGGTGTGAATTGTGACTGTCCATGCTTATGTTAAGTGAATGTTATCCCCTATGTGAAGCTAGTGGGCTGAAGATGTTGTTTTGTCCAAATAAAAGTCAGATTTAAATGTGAAAGGCTGTGTCAGTCTCCATTCTGTGCTGTGGCCTTGGGTTTCACTACTGGAAGCACTATATATATATATATATATATATATATATATATATATATATATATATATATATATATATATATATATATATATATATATATATATATATATATAGTGGATAATGTACCCCCTACTGTAATTTATAAAGATATTATGTTACCGAGGAGTTATGTGACCATATAAAAGCACGAGGCCGAAGGCCGAGTGCTTTTATACAGGTCACATAACTCCGAGGTGACTTCTAATATCTTTATAAATTATAGCAGGGGGTACATTATGCATTATAATCTACAATTTCTAGGTGCAGTGTCGTGATTCCTAAAGATGTCTGGCTTTGCTTTATGAACTACAAAATTAGTCTGTTTTGCTTCTGTCCCACTTGCTGTTCGACAGTACCTGTAGCTGAATTCCTAGTTTTTTCTCCCCTTGCCTTCTTGCCTGCCATGGGTAACATCATAGGAGTAGGGCCAGGGTTAGGAGGGAGATTGAAGGTGGGAGGGGGAACAAGGGTTGGGAGAAAGAGAAGTTTTGCAAAAACTGGGAGGGTCGGTGGAAAAGAGGGGAGGCAAGAACAGAGAGAGACCATGTGAGGGGAAGGGAGATCGAAGAGGGGGCCTAGATAGAGTGAAAATGGAAAGTCAGGTAGTGAAACTTGAGACGGGGTGCGAGAGAGATAATGGGAAGAGGAAAGGGAGAGCAGACATGGATGTGCTGGGGGGGGGGGAGTGAGACATGACTGAGACCGAAGCAATGAGGGCCAGTATCTGAGGAGTGACAAAGGTTCCATTCCTAGGGGGATAGAGGGCTGAGTTTTGTTCACTTCCATCTATTCTGCGAGATCCCCTCAATCCCAGCCTATCACAAATGTGCCCAGGAACAACCTCTGCGCTGATCATTCCCCCAATTATTTTCTTTTGGAGCACAAGCCTTTCTGCTGCTGCTCTTAGAGAGCCTGCCCTGCCTGCATTGCCTTTGCATTAGAAGCAGCAGCAGGGCTACTTGGCAGCCCGAGCACTGTGTCAGGCTGCAGCAGTCACTCAGCACTAACAGGAGGGGGAGGGAATCGGCGCCATATAAGGTCAAAACTCCGCCTCCTTAGACGTCACGTCTGACAGTGCAGCTCCCCGTGGCTTAGAGTTTTGTCTCCCAGGAAAGGAGGAGTGTTCCATGCTGCGTGTGCTGCTTGTGCTGCGTAAGGTACATTTAATAATTTAATCCTGGCAGTCAGATGGGCGGGGGGCAAGAGCGGATGTAAAGCTGCAGGGAGACGGAAGTACTGAGCAGCGTGGCGGAAGTGCTGACTCAAATAAACGGCGCGTTCTGACGTCAGAACGCGCTGTTTATAGGGATATAATTTACAGTCTGGTCCCATAGGGAAATGACCAGACTGTAGATTATATATATATATATAACGGTGTGTATGAGCCACACACCCTGAATATATTCGAGACCTGGGTGCTCATGCATAAGAAGTAATACAAAGTGCAAAATGATGGCACTCACGGGATTTTAAGCAAAAAAACAGACAAAAGGTGTCAAAAAAAGAAAAAAGGTAAAAAGAAGAAAAGGTTTATTGGATGAATAAACATTTTTTGACAACTTTTGTCTGTTTTTTGCTTAAAATCTGTGTTTTGCACTTTGCATATATATAAAAAATATGTATATTTACATTTTTAAAAGTGCAAATATAGCGTGTCACCAGTAGGTGTCCCCATCAAATCATGAAACATCTATTCATAAAAATCTGTGTGTGTTTTATCCTGCAAGATACAAAAAAAAAAAAAAATACAATATTACAATTAAATATGTAAATACATAATGTATGTAGTGTTTCAATTTACAAACATCCTTTTCCGTTTTCTGTTACATATGTTACTTTACTACTTTAACTGGATGACCTATTAAAAATACACATTTCCTCAATTTTTAGTTGTTTAAGTTAAGAAGAACACTATCAGGTAATTTTGGCGCCTTTTTGTACTGTTAAGACTATTTAAACTTTTCTTGTAACATAGTAAGACAGTAAGTTTGGTTAAAAAAAGAAACACATCCATCAAGTTCAACTTATTTACTTTTTTTCACCTGCCTGCCAGTTGATCCAGAGGAAGGCAAAAAAAAAAACAACTGAAGCCTCTCCAATTTGCTTCAGAGGGGGAAAAATTCCTTAATGACTCCCACATCTGCCCTTAATGCCGCAACCCCCTTTGTCAGAGGTCGCAGCAAAAAAAAAAAAGTTTGTGCAGACGCTGTGCGCGCTCATGTGTCCACATCGACATGCATGCGTACAAACGCAGCGGCGCGCACATGCACACACATGGCGCACACCGGCGCGGCATGGATGGGGCCAGAGGGGGGCCTTGGGCCAGTAGCCCCGGTGTGCCCCGGGCCCCCCAGTCCAACCATGTTGACCGTGCACTCCGGAGTTGCCCAGGATGAATGCGGATGCTTAAAAAATATTGATCTTTTTTTATATATTTTTTATAGTTTTTTATATATTGGACCTGTTATTCAGAATGCTTGGGACCTGGGATTTTCCGCATAAGGGATCTTTCCATTATTTGGATCTTCACATATTAAAGGACAAGGAAAGGCAAAAAAATAAAATGCCATTTTTACTTTCTTTAATGAAAAAGAAACCTATCTCCAATATACTTTAATTAAAAAATGTGTACCGTTTTTATAAGAAACCTGACTGTATGCAGTGAAATTCTCCCTTCATTTACTGCTGTGGATAGGAATTGTCAGATGGTCCCTAACTGCTGAGCAGGGAAACAATCATACTTATGAACAGCAGGGGGAGCCCCCGCCTTACTTACCAGTCATGCAGAAATCAAGCAGCTTTATTTATGACGATCCCTAAGCAGCCCAGACCACACTGAGCATGTGCAGGGTCAGGGTCAGGCAAAGATGTTTAACAAAGTTACAAGATGACAGCCCCCTGTGGCCAACTTTGAAAGCATAAATCATTCTTTTGATTAGGCTTTGTGGTGCAGTAAGTTCATGTTTATGTTTAGTATACAAAATACAGCATTTCTAGCCTTATTCTATTTTGGACTTTCCTTGTCCTTTAAGTCTACCAGAAAATCATATAAACATTAAAACCAATAGGTTGCTTCTGCTTCCAATAAGGATGAATTATATCTTAGTTGGGATCAAGTAGAAGTTACTGTTTTATTATTACAGAGAAAAAGGAAATCCTTTTGAAAAATTTGGATTATTTGATTATAATGGAGTCTATGGGAAACAGTCTTTCCATAATGTGGAGCTTTCTGGATAATGGGTTTCCGGATAATGGGTGGTATTCTATGGGAGGCCATTTATGCAGCATGACATTTCCTCTGTGCCATTCAGCTATTAACCTGGGGGTATTTATACATGAAATATCCTCTGTGCCATTCAGCTATTAGCCTGGGGGTATTTATACATGGAATTTCCTCTGTGCCATTCAGATATTAGTCTGGGGATATATTATACAGGACATTTCCTCTGTGACATTCAGCTATTAGTCTGGGGTATTTATACATGAAATTTCCTCTGTGCCATTCTGCTATTAGTCTGGGGTATTTATACAATGAATTTCCTCTGTGCCATTCTGCTATTACTCTGGGGTATTTATACATGAAGTTTCCTCAAATGAGTATAATTACAGGAGTTGCTTGTAATAGAGTGGTGTATAAAGCAGTATACAGATGAGTAGAATTACCAGGATTTAAGCAGTAATTGGTAAGAGTAATTCTCAAATATTAAGCATTAGAATGAAGACCAACATGTAGAAAAATGTGTACAGTAATTGTAATGAACAAGCAGACAGTGATAAAATGGGCCATGCGCCATAAGACCGACTCGTTTGGCGACATCGCCAAATGAGTGAATTTTTCCCTGATATGCCCACCAACGCAGGGCTATATTCCGAACGTTCGGCCCTAGGGCCAAACAATCGCATTACAACGAGGAGCAATGGGCTCTGATGGGTCGATCGCCTGAAAAATGAAACCTTCCCTATCGATATCATGGCCAGATATCGAACGGGAAGACTGTTAGAGACCATCCCTGAAATACAGAAGAGCAGCCATCTTTCTATTGCTGAGGGATTTATATTCCTAATGATTCTGTTTTTGTATCATGCAGGCCACTGAGATTATAAAGCAATTTGAGGAAAAACTCAACATGTTCGATTTTCCTAAAAAAAAATCAGAAGCTGCTAATGAAACTATGGGGGTTATGTAATAAAAGGCACAAAGTTTCCCTGGAGCAGTAACCCATAGCAACCAATCAGCAGGTAGCATTTACTGGTCACTTTTTTAAAAGCAAAAATCTTATTGGTTGCTATGAGTTACTGCTACTGGGCGAACTTAGTGCCTTTTATTACATATAGGGGAATGTATGTAACTACAGCATGTTGTACCCACGCCCAAACACATCAGCACTTTTTAAATTGTTATTGTGCACAATCGGTTAAGATTTCCCAAACTCTCCAACTAAATATGTTTCAAAACAGCACCTATGTTGACTTTCAAATATGAAAGAATACTGAAATTAGCAATAAAATAAGTATTATGCTGCAGTTACATTAGACTTCATTGAAAGGACAAGAGAGTTTTTGAATAGCAAATGGATCAAAGATTTTGCACTGATAAAGTACATTCAAAAAATAAGAGACTCAAATGCCTGGGTTTAATGCAAGCTCTCCTCCAAGTGGATAAACTGCCCTTTCTGTAGCTCAGGTGCTCATTCTTAGGGGATGGGTGATGTTCTCAAACAAGATGCAGAACAGAACGCAAACCATTTATAAATTAGTTTATTTTATATACGGTATAAAAAATAAACGTGTTGTGGCTTTACTCACCCCGAGGTGACTTCACTCTACCCGGATATTTTATATTAATGGGTACAATATTCTTTATAAAGCACGTTTCAGTGAGCCAAATAATTCTATGCACCAATTAAAAATTATGAAATAACAATCAAATCTTCTTGTATATGCACCTCTTACTGTTTAGCTGTTTAACAGAAGAAAGCTGTGTGTTTAGAAATGCTGCTCCTGACACCCTGCTGTAAAACTACCACCATACACTGCACAAAAAAATACTGAATTGGCAGGTTCGACCAAACATCTAGAAATAGAACTTAAATTTCTAATATCCTTGATGATTTTTTCTTCCAAATTTAAAACAAATCTTTATGAAAGTTACTGATTGTATATTAGAATTCAGCATATTAAAACACAGCTGCTGTTTAAGAAGTAGTATCTCTTGCTTTTCAGCAGTAGTTCAACAAATAGGGCTTGTGATGAACATTTTCAGGACAAAATCGGAAATTGAAAGTAAAGTCACTTTCAACTTTCTCAGTCTCTGAGAAGCCCACAGTATAAACAATATCCTCCATTTGTGCAGCCTTTTAGACTGCAATTAGGATCAGTTTATTATACAGAGGGCTGCTGATTTGTTTTGACCGTGCTTGTACGTACAGAAGTAGAATGCAACTTTTTTTGAGAAAAATTCTGTTTAGTGCAAAAAGTAACAAAACTTTTTTTTTATTAATTCAATAGGAAAAAGGTATGTTTAGCATAAGTCATTTTCATTGAACTAATGCATGTACTATGCCCTTTTGATGTACCCACTCTCCAAAAGCCTAGGGGAAGTTCAATGGCAGGACATTCCTCGTATTAGTTCAATGTATTGATCCAGCGGGTTTTTACATTAAAGTGATATCATCCTGCAGTTTCTCTTTTATAAACATTCCTATTTTCATTTAGCATTCTTCTCACTAACACTGGGCAGTTTTGTACTCTTTACAATGTCTGGTTTTCCTTTTGTTACGCTACAATTCCTAATCATAATTTTTTATTTGGGTAAGCATCCCAGAAGTGATACAAAAAGAGAGTCTCAGACAGAACCTGGACCACTGTGCTATGAATGGTCTTTTACAAAGATACGTAGCGTTTCAGCCATAAAACAGAGCTGCTGCTTTATTGGAGAAAGTATGGAGAATTATAAATGAACTAATTATATTAAGGTGTCCCTGGGCAAGCACAAAAGTTACTGAAACGTTTCCAAAATGATCAACTGCAAATACAGACTTTTTGTTTGGATGCTGGAGTTTGTGAATTAACATCATCAAGTCAGATCTGTAGAAAACATCCAGATGGTTGGTTAAAAGAAGCAGAGTTCAATGTTTGGCAAGAAATCAGTTACAGGAGTCGGATGAGTGCTCTGTCACAGAAATCTTGTTTTATTTCCTAATTTCCCATAATAATCATTTCTAAGCTGTTTCCTGATGGTGCGTTTTCAGCTGCTTCTAATAAGATTTTTAATGATAAATATAAACTCACAATTTGCTACTAACCTTTGGTGACTTAGAGGCAGGGTCGATCCTGGCCCCTCCGGCGCCTGAGCTGCTGCTGCCCCCCTCCCCTGGAAATGCGCTCTTAAAGTACCAGGAGCAGCATTTTTGTTGCCCCCTGACACCTAGTGGGGCGCTGCCGCCTGAGGCGACAGCCTCAACTCGCCTCATTGGTGAAGCACCCCTGCTTAGAGGAATCAAAAAAATCCCTAGTTCTTTATCTACATCTGCTGGGTCAGATTAGGATAACAGAGATCGGCACAGAGAGCCACCTGGGTCGCCATATTGACAAAATGCACAGGGGGCCAATGGCGTAAAGAAGCCAAAAGGTCTTACATGATCCCGAGGGCTCTCCCCGTGAATGATGTACTTGGATCCACAAACCACCTGTCATTGGAATAGAAGGTAAAAATCTAATGTTCTAAAGTAAATAAAGCAAAATAAGTTTAACCAAAAGCTAGTAGCTTAAAGTAGTAGGATTTAAGTAGCTTAAATATCCTATGACATAGTGCCCTCTAGAGGCATAATTTTGATGGCAAAGGGGACAATAAAGATAATAATGCTACTGACAATAATGTTAGTGCTAACCTGTACCTTTGTGTCACTTGCGTCCCACAGGATCCCACAAAGTGTCAGTTTCTGTAGCTCTGCTGTGCTGGTTAAGCTGGTCCAGTTTGAGAGACCCTTCCTGAAGTAGCCTCACTAGAGAACTTCCATTTTCTGTAAAAAGTTACACAACCAGATCAGTGGATACTATCCTTTTCTGGAGGCAATCAAGCACGAAGCTAGCAGTTATCAAAAAAAAATACTGTCAGATCGTGGCTGCATCTGTTTGTTGATGTGGTCCCGTGATCCGACGCCCATATTGCCTCCATTCTGATCTGATCGTTGGGCCCACCTCCTTGGTGGGCATATCTGGGAGAGATCTGCTCATTTGGTGACATCACCAAACAAGTGGATCTCCCTGTGTATGGTCACCTTAACCCTGTCTCTGAGCAATCAGCTCTTAATCTGTTTCTCTTACATTCCTTGCACCCCTCCCCAAACCCTTCTCTCTCTCTTTCCACCAGATTGACAACTGCAGTTATTAAGTGGCTGTACAGGGTCAGCTGTGTACATGTCATGTGTGTGATAGTTTCCCTTTAAATATTCTCTGTATTTGAGGGACATAAATAAAATAAACTTCATGAGGTCATTTAAAGAGTTGGTTAGCATTTATTATGTTATAGAATGGCCAATTTTAAGCAAATAGTTTTTTTTTTAATTTGCCTTCTGACTTTTTCAGCTTTTAAATAGGGTCACTGATCCATCTAAAATACAAAAGCACTGTAAAGGTACAAATGTAATGTTATTGCTACTTTTTATTAGGCATCTTTCTGTTCAGGTACTCTCCTCTAGAAATTCCAATCTCTTATTAAAATAACAGAACTGTTGCTAGGGTAATTTTGACTTTGGCAACCATATTGCTTAAAGGAGAAACCCTGTAGAACGGACTTCAAGGGATCCATCTTCCGGTCCTCGGTAAGCTGACTGGGAAATTGGTATGTTGGCGCATGCGCAGTTGGAGCAATTTGCCGGTTTTCGACAACTGTGCATGCGCCAAAATTGACGGAGATTGCTGATCTCCCAGTCAGCTTACCGAGCAACTGTAAGATGGATGCCTTGAAGTCAGCTACCAAAAACTTTGACGAGGGGTAAGTATAAAGTAAGGGCATTTCTGGAGGGGGGCAGTTAGCCTGGGGGGAGGGGTCTACGTGGGGTGGGGTGGCCATGGAAAATAAGGTAAGCAATAGCAATGTCGGATGGTGTCGCAGCGTTCATCCAACACAACTGTCGGATTAAAAATATACCACTGAATCAGTGTACTGCGGCTGACGGTAAACAAAATTCAAGAGGGGTGCAGTGGTACTGAGGTACAATGCACAGGACAGTAATCTCAGGAACATCTGCCCAGGGGAATCAGGACAGGTTAAAATAGTTAGGGTTTCGAAATAATATGTAATTTTATGTTAAAAATGGCATATCTGTTATATTATATTATGTTATATTATTATTGATTATTGAGGTTGAATGTTTGAGCATAAAAGTTAATAAATATAATTTGATAATTTGATAGTTTTGATAATTTATGATGATCCCTAAGCAACCCAGACCACACTGAGCATGTGCATGGTCTTGGTCTTGCAAACATGTTTAACAAAGTTACAAAATGGTGACCCCATGTAAAAGCATAAATCATTTGTTTTATTAGGCTTGTGGTGCAGTAAGTTCATGTTTATGTTTAGTATACAAAATACAGCATTTCTAGCCTTATTCTATTTTAGGCTTTATTTCCATTGTAAATGGCAAGTCACCAGTATATGGTATGCCTTAAAGGCACAAAGTGTTGGTTCTTTCTTTGCAATAAAAAGTATTGTTGGCTACCTATGGCCTACTTTGGCTACCAAGCACTTGTATGTGCTAATGCCTGCTATCTCCTCCTCCACCTCCAGCCTGTGCTACTTAAATAGCAAGTCACAGGTATATGGTGTACCTTAAAGGCACAAAGCGTTGGTACTTACTTTGCACCAACAAGTATTGTTGGCTACTTATGGCCTACTTTGGCTACCAAGCACTCATAATATGTGCTAATGCCTACTACAGTACCTCCAACTCCAGCTTGTGCTACTTAAATAGCAAGTCACAGGTGTATGGTATTTGCCTTCTTCTTCTGATTCTTTACAGCTTTCAAATGGAGACTGACCCTCATTTGAAAAATGGAAAGAATCAGAAGAAGAAGGCAAATTATTAAAAATTTATAAAAAATAAATAACGAAACCAGTTGAAAAGTTTGGCCGTTCTATAACATAATACAAGTTAACATAAAGGTGAACCATCCATTAAACGCATACCCAGTGAGTCAGATTATGCAATTTATATAGACCAGTACTAAGCTGAATGGAAAGGAATAAAGGTGCATATATCCTGCAGCAGATCTTCAAATGCCCCAGCAGTGAAAATATGTTCCAATGCTCCACAGGCTGGACATAAAACATAGAAGCCAGTATATGGT
This sequence comes from Xenopus laevis, assembly GCF_017654675.1. Classification (NCBI taxonomy): domain Eukaryota; kingdom Metazoa; phylum Chordata; class Amphibia; order Anura; family Pipidae; genus Xenopus; species Xenopus laevis. Next base: position 16,546,330 of record NC_054376.1, on the reverse strand, counting down.
GTAGCAAGTTTTAATAGATGAATCCTGTCCCTGAGAAAGCGTGCCATTTAACTACGTGAAACGCGTTGGACTGAATTGTATTCCTCTGTTTTTCTATGTGCTGTATTGGATGGTAGGCAATGAATAAAACACAAAAAATTGGCTACTTACAAGTCATCCAATATTGGTACAGTATGTAGAGAAATAGATTAATACAATTCAGTACAACGCCAAGCTACCTCGTGAATGGGACCGTCGCTAGCGTCTCATTTTATCACCAGGCGACTTTTTGCTCTGGTGAACGATCGTTAATTCGCAAATTCACTAAAGAGCGGACTTCTTCACCTCAAACAAGACGAAGTGCTTAAAAGGAGCTTACATCATATCCTGAGTACCGAAAATGCATTAAAGTTCAAAAAACTATGGCGTCTTTTCCTATTTTTTATGTGGGATTGCCTGCAAAAGTCCTAACAAACTTTTTTTGGGCAACCGGGTTTCTCAAGACATTTCCTAACATATGGAACATTGATTTACAGTGGGCTCATGTGTAGGGCTTTATATAAATTCTCTTCCCTGGACATTTGTAATAAAAAGGGGTAACTTCAAGCATTTGCACCAATATTTATAATAAAGATGTCCATACAACTTTAAATTACCCGCCAAATGCAAATTTTCGTGATTCGCCGCCAGCGAATAAATCCGCAAACGACCGCAAAAATTTGCCCGTAAAAAAACGGGTGCCGGCGTCAAAAAACGGGCGTTTCGCAAATTTTTCGCGGGAAATTTGCGAATTTTCCGGCGAAACGAAACGGCGCAAATTCGCCCATCACTACAGATCACTAGCGAATTTTCGCTAGGCACAAACGAATGCCAGCACATCTTCGCTATGAAATGCTTGCACTGTCGAAGTAACGCTAGTGAAAAGTCGCCAGTGTTCGGCACCCAGAGTGCAACTTCCCATATTAGTGAATTATCATAGTGGTATCGAATTTCTGCCTGGCGAAGTGGTGTGACGTGTGCGAAGCAGACGCTGGAGACAATTCGCCCTTTAGTGAATCTGCCCCCTACTACTCAGAGAGCATAAGGGCAGATCTAAAACTGAGCCTGTCACACTTAATACCTGACAAATCTGCATCAGGTCAATTTAATCTTTCCAAGGGCCCAAATGCTCCTATACGATCCTCAAGGAAACATGGTTTACCATAGGGCCCCCTGACGTACACCTTTAACCGTGCTGTACAAATCAATTGAGTAGTATTATGAGAAAATCAAAAGCTGTAAGAAGAAGAACTTTGGTGATATTTATAAAAACAGGTTAAATAATGTTCAGTACAGGCACATTTCTAAAACAAACTTTTCAAGTATAAGCAGAATTTCAGATAAGCAGCTGCTAATTATACCAAGGATTTAGAAACATCACACTTAATGATATTTGCTAAAGATCTAGTCAATTACACCGATTCAGAATTCCACTGATTACAATTATTTTTAGACACCAGACGGTCCGGTACTTCATGGTATCAGCTGCAAAATCAAGGCTTTGAGGAAAAATACCACATGGAGCTGAGGGGGGGTCATAGCAAAAAGCTACGAATTACTGGAAGGCCATCTCCCACAGATCTTTTAAAAATGTTTTTTTTTCTCTGGAATGATAGAACTGTACCTTGTTCTTGGTCACGGAAAAGATATAAATAAGCATTATTTGAGGCAAGACAATCCTATTGGGTTTAATTCATGTTTAAAGGGGATACTAACCCATAGGTCCAATACAAATCTTGTGGAAGCATGAGCAGTAGAAGCTAATTAATGACATAGATGCTCCTCCAAAATTCCTGTTGCTGGTCTCACACTCTAAGATCTTCTCGTATGTCGAGGTCACCAAACGAGTGGATGTTTCCCCAGATATATGCCCACCAAATTTTTCTGGCTAATACATTCAGCTACAATCAGTTATTCAGCCCTAGGGCCAAACGATCAGATTAAAATGACAGGAATAGGCATAAATGCCAAAAATCGTTTAAAACTCAATCTGAAGATCTGATTTTCCTGCCTAATTGAGGGCCACATTGGCTAGTTCATGCAGTCCTCATCGGGCAGGAAAAGCAAATCTGCAAATAGAGATTTGACCGATTTTTGGCCGGATATGGATCGGGGAGGCCCGTTGGAGTTCCCTTTACACTGGCAGACAATCAGAGTAAAGAACCATAATTGGCAGCTTAAATCTGCCACTTTAGCAATCAGAGACAGAGAAAATGGCGAGTTTGAACTCTGGGGCTAGGGTTCAGTTCACATTTTAATAATTTTTTTAGTAGACTTATGGTATGAAGATCCACATCATGGAAAGATCCCTTACCCAGAAAATCCCAGGTCCTGAGCATTCTGGGTAACAGGTCCCATGCCTGTATATTATATTTAGGGAAGCTCCAGCCTGAGATATCTTTAAATCTATCACACATTCAACATTTTTCACCCCCATGCAAACACCAGTGCAAATGTTGCTGTTTAATGTGGGGTTACAATGCTTTTGATCGAAAATGGTGCTATTTTTTCTACATTCAAACCCATCACTGCATCCTAGAGCTCCTGCAGAAGCGTCTGTCTATTGCAATTGGGGAAATATAGTATCCAAGCATATGACATTGTCACATAATTTGTAATTAATTGATCATCTTTATGATTCCTTATGACACCAATAAATCAGGCACACTGGAGAAGACTAATGTCTTGGTTCTCATATTCTCAGTCATGTTGACCATTAAATCTTCCTCCAAGACTGCATGACGTTAAGACACTGGGAAGAGTCTCAACTTTGGCAAGTATACAATCTCTCTGCTGTAGTATGTCTGACTCTTACAACATATGGGGAAAATGCAAGTGAAAATACCAACCAGAGGGTACATTTTGACTTAAATGAGACCACAGCATGATATCACACAATCATTATCTGCCGGCAGTGAAAATAAATGCTATTTCTAAATGTCTTACTGTGACCTCAAAAGCTTTTCCTGTTAATTGCATCCCACAACAAATATCACTATTATCATTTCCTCCATTTCTGCTATGCAAACTGTGATTCTTGGTTACAGATATATTATAATTAGTATGATGACATTGTTACATCACCCAGCTAATATGTTTTTATTTTTATGGAGGTTAATTACATAGTTACATAGTTATATAGTTGCATAGTTAAATCTGGTTGAAAAAAGACAAAATCCATCAGGTTCAACCCCTTCAAATGAAAACCCAGCATCCATACACACTCCCCTCCATACTTTCACATAAATTATATATATACCCATATCTATACTAACTAAAGAGTTTAGTATCACAATACTCTTTGATATTATGTCTGTCCAAGAAATCATCCAAGCCACTCAAAGGCATTAACAGAATCAGCCATCACAACATCACCCTGGCAGTGCATTCCACAACCTCACTGTCCTAACTGTGAGGAACCACCTATGCTGCTTCAAATGAAAGTTATTTTCTTCAAGTCTGAAGGGGTGGCCTCTGGTACTGTGATCCACTTTATGAGTAAAAAGGTCCCCTGCTTTTTGTCTATAATGTCCATTAATGTACTTGTAAAGTGTAATCATGTCCCATTTGCAAGCACCTTTTTTCCAAAACAACCCCAACCATGACAGTCTACCCTCATAATTTAAGTCTTCCATCCCCTTAACCAGTTTAGTTAAACGTCACTCTGCACTCTCTCCAGCTCATTTATATCCCTCTTAAGGACTGGAGTCCAAAACTGCACTGCATACTCCAGATATAGCCTTACCAGGGACCTATAAAGAGGCAAAATTATGTTTCATCCCTTGAGTTAATGCCCTTTTATATGCAAGACAGAACTTTATTTGCTTTAGTGGGCACAGAATAACACTGCCCAGAATTAGACAACTTGTTATCTACAAAAACCCATAGATCCTTCTCATTTAAGGAAACTCCCAACACACTGCCATTTAGTGTATAACTTGCATTTATCAACATTGAACCTCATTTTCCAGTTTTTCGTTTCCCAACTTAGACAAATCACTCTGTAAAGTGGCAGCATCCTGCATGGAACCTATAGTTCTGCACAATTTAGTATCATCTGCAAAAATAGAAATAGTACTTTCAATTCCAACCTCCAGGTCATTAATAAAAAAGTTGAAAAGCAAGGGACCTAGTTCAGAGCCCTGTGGTACTCCACTAACAACATTGGTCCAATTAGAACATGTTCCATTTACCACCACTCTTTGTAGTCTATATTTTAGCCAGTTCTCTATCCAGGTACAAATACTATGTTCCATGCCAATGGACGGTCCTTAATTTAACCAGTAACCTTCTGTGTTGCACTGTATCAAATGCTTTAGCAAAGTCTAAGTAAATCACATCCACTGCCATCCCAGAATCAAGGTCCCTACTTACCTTTTCATAAAAAGAAATTAAGTTAGTCTGGCAAGATCTATTATACATAAAACCAAGCTGGCACAAACTCATAGTATTATAATTTGCTATGAAGTCCAGTATCTTATTCTTAATTTACCATTTACCACTGACGTCAGACTAACTGGCCTATAATTTTGAGGCTGAGAACGGGATCCCTTTTTGAATAGCAGCACCACATTAGCATAAATAAATTAGCATAGTAAAACCATGATGGCACAAACTCATAGTATTATGATTTGCTATGAAGTCCAGTATCTTATCTTTTATTAACCCTTTCGAAAATCTTTCCTACAACTGACGTCAGATTAACTGGACTTCCTACAGTTTTGAGGCTGAGAACGGGATCCCTTTTTGAATAGCAGCACCACATTAGCAATTCGCCGGTCTCTCAGCACCATGCCAGACCTCAATGAATCCTGAGAAATTAAGTAAAGAGGTTTGGCAATCACAGAGCTAAGCTCGCTAAGTACCCTGGGATGAATACCATCTGACCTTTGTTTATCTTAACATGTTCTAGTCGCTTTTGAATTTAATTAGCACAGATAGATACTGTAACCTTTTTCTTAGTTCTTAGGTGTATTAAAAGAGTAAAACCCTAAATATGGTCAGTCCCAAGTCCTAGTTCCAAGTGTACCCTGTGTGGCTGCAAAAGTCAAACACCAGGACAGCCAACTCAGAGAAACAGCAAGATAAACAATCAATAAATGCAAGATGCATGTAATCATGTATGAAGCACTTCTACCTAGTGAAGAATACAGCAAAACATGTAAAGCTCAGTGTTGGAAGGTGATGGACAGTGTTGCCGAGTGTAGCTATCACTGTATAGATAGATCGGGGACCCCTTAAGTCCATCACGCAGGAGTTGCAGGAAATATCAAGGATAAATAATACATTGCTTATTAATAATGCTCAACTGGTTTGTATGTATAAATTACTGCTGTTCTGCTACAAATGGCCTATGAGACTTTGTGGGACATTCACTAAGATTCGTAGTTGCGCTGGCATCCGCTTCGCCCCGATTTGCCGCACTTCGCCAGGCGTATTTTCGCTAGCGCTCCACAAATTCACTAAAATCCGAAGTTGCGCTCAGGGGTAGCGTAAGGTTGCGAAGTTACGCTAGCGTTAATTCACCAAGTGAAGCGAAGTTACGCTAGCGATGGTTAATTTTCATACGGCGCCAAATTCAGTTTCCAATGGAAGTGTTCGTAGCAGAACTACACAAGCCTGGGAAACCTTCAAAACAGCAAATAAAATTTTTATTTTGCCCTACACATGTGCCCACTGTGTAGTTAAGTTGCCATGAGTTAGGAAATGTAGGGGGGAAGGAGGGGAGCCCAAAAAAATTTTTGATCTTTTTCAGCCTATCACCCATAATAAAGAAAAAACGCCAGCGTTTTTTGGGACTTAGAAAGCATTTTTACTTTTTTTGAAGCAATCCCTATCTACTCTATTGCGCTTCGCCTGGTCTGAGGTGGCGAAGGAAGTCTAGCGTATAAGGTAGCGTTCAGAACAATGCGCGCGTTAGTGAATTTGCGTAGTTACATCCATTGCGCAAATTCGCCAGGCGTAAGGGTGCGAAGTAACACTAACGAAGTTACGCCAGAGTCAACTCCTGCACTACAACTCCTGGGCACGATTTGGTGCCATATTTAATTTCCCATAGGGACTGATGAAATTCCTTACATCCTGAAGAAACAAGGTTAGGTGATAAATTAATTATTAATACAAAGATTATTTTAAAAATTGTACACATTGGAAGTGCAATGATATTTTGGTCGGTAGACTCAGAATGTGGAACATTAGCTACTAATTGAATCCAAACCATCTTTTTCCAGCTTTGCACGTTCTAGCTAATGACACTCAGGACTCAGGACTCAACTCTCAGTTATCTTTTTGTTATTCTCAGACTGAGTGACATAACTGCACTTAGTTCATTGCAGCAGCGTGAACCAAAGCATTGGCACTTAGAACTAGGTATAAGGCACACAAACAGGCACATTGAATAGCATTGAAGTAGACTTTTAGCACTTTGCATTAGTGCAAACACTAAAACCTATGCTAATAAAAGCATTCACATATTCACTTGTGCATCTCTAATGGCAATGGCCTGATAGTGAGTGACGTGCCACCTGCAATTTCTAGCTTGACAGGCAGTTGGGCAAAACACTCACAATTACTCCTCCATAGGCTTTTATTCTAACCATCCTGACCCTGTTAGTGGTCTTGTGGGTCAGGGGATTATTGCTTGTGACACTGTGTGACATTTTCAAGTGATTGCGATAAATGTGTGTCCTGGCTTTGGGCTCAGATGACATTTTCTACCTGCTGTTCACTTGCCCTATTTACTGCGACTTTGTTCCTGGGAAACACATACATGGGTTTCTTTGCTGCATCTCATTGTTCAGCACAGTTTTTGTATTTCTTTTTCATTACGGGTGGTTTGGCAGACAGAAAGCTTCCTTCCATCTTCTCTGAGACTGCAGTGAACTCTGTCCCATTGAAAGACGCTTCCATTCTGCAGAAAACAAACGCATCCTAATTATAATAAATCTAAAAGTTACAATTAAGGTTCATGGCAAAAGGGGCACTTTTTAGCCACTGTATTGCAGATGGCTAAAAACAATCCCTGTAAACACTTTCTGTGGCTCTAACATGAAAGGAAACTCGTGGAAGCAAAAATGTGAGTGCTTTTTGGCCACACATTCCCCATTCATATCAGGTATAGCCATGGGAGGTGTTAACCATTATGTGAGAAGTGCCATTAACCCTTAAAGTGATACTGACACTAAAAAACTACTTTTTAAAATATAAATGTACATTAAAAATTCATGTTGATCGTGTTTGGCCGAGGGGTTTGTTTTTGTAAGCAATTGTTAGTTGAAGTTTCTAAACCTGATGGTTTGGCCAACCTGACTGTCTCATCTCAGCCTGTCAGTTAGAGATTCTAATGCTAACGGACTCCTGCTGCACAAATATGGCAACCCCCTCATACAGGAACATGGGGCATCAGACAAGTAATATAAAAGCATTGTGCAAATACTTATGGCAAAGTTATAAGTTGCTTTCAAAGGCAATAATATGATAGATGTAAAAAAAAGTTTAATTTCTCATGTTAGTATCTCTTTAAACTCACCATGCATGGACAAATTATAATTTGCCAATGAGGGTGGCCATAAACGGGCCACTATAAACTGTTGGCAGCTTATTGGGCAGTGTACAGAGCCCTCTGACGGGTAAAGCAAATTATCATCCCCGCAGTGATTTAGGGTCTCACTCTTTTTTAAATGAGGGCTATGTATTTACTCCTTAATAGACCCACAGATATAGCTAAATATTTCTTATTTTTCCTCTTTCCAAACAACTACAGGTATGGCACCTAGCGTTCCAATAACGGATCTTCCTGAAATTTGGATCTCTAAACCTTACATCTGTTTTATATTACAGAGAAAAAAAAGGAAATACTTTTTAAAGGGGTTGTTCATCTTTGATTAACTTTTAGTATGATGTAGAGAGTGATATTCTAATACAATTTGCAATTGGTTTTCATGTTTTATAATTTGTGGGTTTTGAGTTATTTAGCTTTTTATTCAGCTGCTCTCCAGTTTCCAATTTCAGATTGCTAGGGTCCAAATTACCCTAGCAACAATACATTGATTTGAATAAAAGACGAATATGAATAGGACAGGCCTGAATAGACAGATAAGCAATAAATAGTAGCAATAACAATAAATAGGTGGCTTTACAGAGTATTTGTTTTCAAATAAGGTCTTCTGTAAAGAAGAAAAGGGCAAATAATTAAAAAAAACTATAAAAAAAATAATGAATATCAATTTAAAAGTTTCTTAGAATTGGCCACTCTATAACATACTAAAGGTTAACTTATAGGTGAACTACCCTTTTAAAAATGTAAATATTTGATTATAATGGAGTCTATGGGAAATGGCCATCCCATAATTCAGAGCTTCCTGGATAACAGGTTTCCGGATAACGCATCCCATACCTGTACCAGTAACTAATTTTAGGAAAGAAAATGTACTTCCTAGTGGCTATTGCCTTCAGTGAAAAAAAAAAGAATATTATTTCAGGAAAATAATCAGGGTATATCTGATTCTCTCTCTCTCTCTGATGTGTGTTGTGCATTACTAGTCATTACTGCTAATGTTGCAAATTACCATAAACACAAAAGCTACTGTCATTTATCTTCCAATTTCATATAAATGATATTAAAATAGGATGCATGATTATAGTAATAACACAGGGTAAATTACCAAGCGGTTCACTGGTTTGAGATAGGTTTCTTAATATGCTTCGTAAACTGTGTTCTATTGCTGCTCTTTCCTGATCTGTCACAAAATTATTTCTTTCCTTGTGTGAACTTTTTGGTGTTACCGTTCTCTATGGAATGGATAGCTAATTAAAGGGGAAGTAAAGTCTAAAATAGAATAAGGCTAGAAATGCTATATTTTGTATACTAAACATAAACATGAACTTACTACACCACAAGCCTAATCAAAAAAAATATTTATGCTTTCAAAGTTGACCACAGGGGGTCACCACCTTGTAACTTTGTTAAACATCTTTGCAAGACCAAGACTGTGCACATGCTCAGTGTGGTCTGGGCTGCTTAGGGATCGTCATAAATTATCAAAACAGCACAAGAAGCCGATACAGTAAGATTGATTAATAATCAGAATAGGCAGACTGCACTGGGCCCTGTGGCCCCTCATGTAATCTAATGTGGATGTTATAATTTTTGTATTGTTAAATACAAACTTTCTCCAACTCTGCAGAACCAGTGGCTGCAGCAAAATAATCCTCCAAATAGAATCCCAGTTTATCTGTTTAAATCTGGCTTTGCCACTGGAGGGACATAATGTCGCCGGCTGCTCTACAGGGAAACAAACAAAGCTGCTTGAGATCTGCAAGGCGTTCCCCTGCTGTTCATAAGTACGATTGTTTCCCTGCAGAGCAGTTAGGGACCGTCTGACAATTCCTATGCACAGCAGTAAATGAAGGGAGAATTTCACTGCAAACAGTCAGGTTTTTTTATAAAAACGGTACACATTTTTTAAAATTAAAGTATATTGGAGATAGGTTTCTTTTCCATTGAAGAAAGTAAAAATGGGATTTTACTTTACATGCCCTTTAATAGAAGAACGTAATATTAGGACAAGGTGCATCATTAAGCTCATTCAGTCAGAGTTGCTGGTGTCCCATTTGTTTTATATACAGTAAAACCTTTTTTTTGGTCCCTTGAAAAAGCTTAAAATGGGGGGCAATGGCTTTTGTTCAACAGCTAAGAGCTGATCCCTAGTGATGGGCGCACCTGATCAATATCGATTCACCGAAAACTCGCAAAGCAGCAAAAATTCACCAAAATTTTTTCTGATGCACGAGGCGGTACTACAATTTTTTTGACACACAGCAATTTTTTTCACCCATAGGAGTCTTTGAGAGTCATTTTTGCAACGAAATTTCACTCATCACTACTGACCCCAAACCTAGTCTGCTGTCCATGGTTTGCAATGGAAATGGTTCTGGATAGCAATGTTATTAATCAGCAATATTAAAAACATAGCATTATATTTTTCTTTCCTTGTTACCTTACATCCTATAATCTTATTACAAAAAAGCTAGTGGACCAGGGCACAAGCTGGGCATCTTTACAGTGGTATAATGTGAATAGGGACATGACCATAAAAAAAAAAAAAAACAGGCTAAGACAGAATTAGCTTTTAAATTGAATTGCCCTTGGCCTAGGAGAAATGTCATAATTTCTTGTCAGTCGAAATGATGTCTAAGCCAATTATCTAATACAATTATTGGATCCGTTATTCAGAAATCTGTTATTCAGAAAGCTCCAAGTTACAGGAAGTCCACCTCCCACAGACTCGATTTTAAGCAAATAATCCGAATTTTTAAAAAATGATTTCCTTTTTTCCTCTGTAATATTAAAACAGTACCTTGTAATTGATTCCAACTAAAATATAAATAATCCTTATTGGAGGCAAAACAAGATAAAAAGAGAGTGTTTTTAAATTTATGAATATTTTATAAAGATGGAGTCTATAGGGAATGCCCTTCACATAATTCATAGCTTTCTGAATAATGGATCCCATACCTGTACAATACAAGCCAATGTACTTGCCAGCTAATTTGTAATACCCACTTGGTCCACCCCAAATCCTGCTCAATCTTTTTTCAATCCCGATTGTCCAGAAAACACCCTAGAACCTGCCTTTTTAAATCATAGCCCCAAGCTTTATACATCACGGGAACCCCCAGCACATCACACCTGGAGGTCTTCAAAAGGAAATATGGCAGCCCTATTGACAGGATGATGCAAATGATGAGATTGAATCCAGGTGAGCAGGGAAGAATGGTCATACAGTATATTAGCCTTTGTACTACAGGTATGGAACCCGTTATCCAGAAAGCTCAGGACCTGGGGTTTTCCTAAATAAGGGATATTTCTGTAATTTGGATCTTAATACCTTAAAGGGGGAATGTAATTAAAGTTGCAAAGAGAAAAACATTCGCATGAATAAGAATAAAAATCCACATCTCGCAATGTAATATTGTTCCTTAAACTATTATTGCATTGCAAATTTTAATTCTGCATTGGGAATTTTAATTGTGCACTCTTAAGAAGCGCTTGAAGGTGTCGTAATCTTTTGGAGCAAACATAACGGCTTTTTCAGTAAGAGGTTTTATTACATTTACTGCGCATTTTGCAAACTATAAAATTCGCAAACGGTCTCCCACTGTCGGAAGTGGTCGCTAAACAGTTTCCAGCTTCGCAAAAGCCATATTAAATTCATGCAAAGCAAAATTTGTTCGCGCAAAGGCATAACTTTTTGCATTGTGAATAGTTTTTCCATTACCGACTTTTATTATATTCCCCTATAACGCTACTAGAATATCATTCAAACATTAAATAAACCCAATAGGCTTGTTTGGCTATGCCTTCGATAAGGATTAATTATATCTTCATTGGGATCAAATACAACATACTGTCTTATGATTACAGAGAAAAAGGTAATAAATGGAGTTTTCTGGATAACAGGTTTTCGGATTCCTGCACAGTTTTCTTTCCACTACAATAAACATCTATCTCCTTAGGACTAGTTTCATTTTCACTATAGAGGGCAATTCTTCTTTCACTGTAGTAATATGCTTTCTCTTTCCCCATGACCACACATTTCACTAAAGTTAAGTGCATTTTCTTTCACTTAAAGGAAATATTTTAGAGGAAAGTGTTTTTTTTCTTTGCCGAAGGGAAATATTACTCTTTCATCGGAGGAATTGCTTTTTCTTTCACTGGAAGGGGTGTAAATTTTTTGGCGTAACGAAAATTGAGTAAAAGTAGGCAAACTTTCAAAGCTCGTCTCCATCCAAAACTCTACTTCACACTGTACACTATATGCTATGTTCCGATAACAAAACTAGTTGCATTCTGTCTAGTACAGTGGTTTTCAGGACTCATTCAGTTCAGGCTCTCCAAAGAGGCCCATTTTCCAAGGGCACTTTTTGCTCATAAAACATTTATAGACCTATGAAAACACTGCTGTCAGCCCTCTAGAATAATATACATATATCAGACCTGTTATCCGGTATGCTTGGGACCTGGGGTTTTCCAGATAAGAGATCTTTACACCAATAGGATTGTATTGCCTCCAATAAGGAGGGGATCAAGTACAAGGTACTGTTTTATTATTACAGAGAAAAATGAAATAAAAATGAAATAAAATCTTTTTTTAAAATATTAATTTGATTAAAATGTAATCTGTTGGAGATGGCCTTCCCAAATTCAGAGCTTTGTGGTTTCCAGATCCTATACCTGTATAGGACATCCTTTAAGTATTTACCCAAAGATTTGCCCTAACTTACATTTTAGTTGAGCTACCATCAGTTTCTCATGTGACCCACACTTCTTTTGGGTTCGCAATTTAAGACTGTCCCCTGCAAAATAGGGCCTAGGGAAATTAAAAGATTAAGTAGCAATATGGAATAATAATGATGCTTCTTAAAGGAACAGTAACACCAAAAATTGAAAGTCTTTTAAAATAATGAAATCATAATGTACTGCTGTGCTGCACTGGTAAAACTGGTGTGTTTACTTCAGAAACACTACTATAGTTTATATTAACAAACTGCTGTGTAGCCATGGGGCAGCCAAAAAAGGCAGTTTTACATAGCAGATAAGCCCTGTGGGGCTATGGGATGCTACAAAAATTTTCTGTAATCTTGCTGTGTATCCTGTGCGTTTTCTTCCTTTATCAGACTTATGGCTGCTCCCATGGCTACACAACAGCTTGTTTATATAAACTATAGCAGTCTGTCTGAACCAAACACACCGATTTTACCAGTGCAGTACATTACATCAAAACACTTTCCCTTTTTGGCATTACTGTTCCTTTAAATGAAAATTTTAATGCATTAGAAGACTCAAGTCATGAAAAGACATGGAACAGGAACTCCATTTATGTATAGGACAAAGTATCATAAGGCTCTGCTTGTCTATTTTCAGAAAAGAAAACAGTGAATTATTTATTCACAGGAATCGTGTAGCTCACTATGGGGGGAAATGAAAAGCTGGAAGTTTATATTAATAGTGAAGCCATACAGAAAGCCTATGCATCACCCACTAGGGGGGTTATTTAATAAACTCCGAAAATTTGTGATTTTTTTTTTATAAAACCCGACTTTTAAAAAATCACAAATTTTAACTAAACCACCGAGGATGGAAAAGTCAGAATATGAAAATCCGGCATCTCAGACCTGTCAAGGTTGAATATAAGTCAATGGGAGAAGTCCCAATGATTTTTTGATGTGCGCTGGGTTTCAGGCAGCCCCCCGAAGTTTTCAGAGTTTTCGGGTGAAAATTACGAAAAAAACGTGAAAATCTGATTTTTTTTTTCCCGCAAAGGAAATCGTAAAAAAGCTGAGCGGATTTGATCGGAGTTTGTAGCAGAAAATATTGATATAAATTCAGACTTTGATAAATAACCCCCTATACACTTCTTTTTGTATCTGTGCTAGGGTTTCCACCTGTCCAGATTTACTCGGACAGCCCGGTTTTTCATCATCCGTCCCTGGCGTCCCAAACCCCCAACGTCATCCACCCGCCCCCAGCCTGGTTTCCCCCCACTGGAAAAGGTAGCAACTAGTGATGGGCAAATAAAATCAAAAGACACAAATTATCTGCAAATTTCCACTTTTCGCCACAAGCAAATTAATTCACAAAACAGTGGCGACAATTCGCAGGCAAAAAATATGATGCGTCTAAAAAAAAATTGGTGTGCGCATAAAAATTGTCATGTGTCTAAACTATTCAGATGCCCATTGACTATAATGCATTTGGACCAAATAATCTCGGGTATAAAAATGGTTGCTCGCATCAAAATTGACGTGTGTAAAAATTATTTTGATGCCCATTGACTTCAATGCGTTTCGTAAATTGTTCGGCACAGATTCGCCCATCACTAGTTGCAACCCTAATCTGTGCCATGTTGTGTGATGAATGGCAACACAGAATGTAATAGCAAAGAAAGGGGGAAAGGGTTCAAAGAGCTAAATGCAACCTGCAAGGGGACCTATGATGCGAACAGAGTGCAAATATGTTTTGCTACATAAATATTTTAATATAAAGATATTGTTTTTAATAAAAATAAATTCTCGGTTTCACTCGTGTTTATAATTATATATGGGTATTTTGCAGTATGGACAGGTTTTTAAAGAGGGATGCACAGCATTATAGAAGTAGCTGGACACAGCAATGAGGTAGATCAACTTTAAATTAACATTTAGTATAATGTAGACAATTCAATTCTAAGGAGAGTTGCAATTGGTCTCAATTTTATTTTCTTGTGGCTTTTGAATTATTCATGAGCTTTCCATCTTAGAATTTAAGCAGCGACCTGGTTGCCAGCGTCTAATTTACTCTAGCAACAGGCAGTGATTTGAAAGAAAGCAATATGTATATAAGATGGCCTGAATAAGAACAATAACAACATTATAGCCTCATAGAGCAATAGTTTTTGTTTGCTGCTGGGTCTGTGACCCATAGTTTAAAGGGGTTAAATCTTAAGTATGATGTAGAGAGTGATATTTTGTGACAATTTGCCATTGGTTTTCTTTTCCTTTTTTTATTATTATTTGTGTTTTTTTTTTAGTTATTTAGCTTTTTATTCAGCAGCTGTCCAGTTTGTCATTTGCAACAGGAAAAGGAAATACTGTATGAACAGGAGAGGTCCTGAATAGAAAGAGGGCTGATAAAAAGTAGCAATAACATAACAGCTGTAGCGTTACAGAGCAGTTGTTTTTTAGATGGGGTCAGTGACCCCCATTTGAAAGCTGGAAAGGGTCAGAAGAAAAAGGCATTTTAAAAATAATAATAAAGACCAATTGAAAAGTTGTTTAGAATTGGCCATTTATAACATACTAAAAGGCAACTTAAAGGGCTGGATCCCTTTTAAAGGGATACTGTCATGGGAAAAAAAATTTTTCAAAATGAATCAGTTAATAGTGCTGCTCCAGCAAAATTCTGCACTGAAATCCATTTCTGAAAAGAGCAAACAGATTTTTTTATATTCAATTTTGAAATCTGACATGGGGCTAGACATATTGTCAATTTCCCAGCTACCCCAAGCCATGTGACTTGTGCTCTGATAAACTTCAATCACTCTTTACTGCTGTACTGCAAGTTGGAGTGATATCACCCCCTCCCTTTTCCCCCAGCAGCCAAACAAAAGAACAATGGGAAGGTAACCAGATAACACAAGATAACAGCAGTCTGGTAGATACAAGAACAACACTCAATAGTAAAAACCCATGTCCCACTGAGACACATTCAGTTACATTGAGAAGGAAAAACAGCAGCCTGCCAAAAAGCATTTCTCTCCTAAAGTGAAGGCACAAGTGTCAAGTCACATGACCAGGGGCAGCTGGGAAATTGACAAAATGTCTAGCCCCATGTGAGATTTCAAAATTGAATATAAAAAAATCTGTTTGCTCTTTTGAGAAATGGATTTCAGTGCAGAATTCTGCTGGAGCAGCACTATTAACTGATTCATTTTGAAAAAAGCATTTTTTCCCATGACAGTATCCCTTTAAGTTAACTTTAGTATGTTATAGAATGGCCAATTCTAAGCAACTTTTCAATTGGTCTTCATTGTTTAGTTTTTATAGTTTTTTAGTTATTTGCCTTTTTCTTCTGACTCTTTCCAGCTTTCAAATGGAGATCACTGACTCCATCTAAAAACAAATGCTATCTAAAGCTACAATTTTGTTGTTATTGGTACTTTTTATTAGCCATCTTTCTATTCAGGTTGTCTCCTATTCATATTCCAGTCTCTTCAAATCAATGTAAGTTTGCTAAGGAAATTTGGACCCTAGCAACCAGATTGTTGCTGAGAGCTGATGAATAAAAAGCTAAATAGCTAAAAAAACACAAATAATAAAAAACAATTGCAAATTGTCTCAGAATATCACTTTCTACATCATATTAAGGGGCAGATGTATCAAGGGTCGAATATCGAGGGTTAATTAACCCTCGATATTTGACTGCCGAATTAAAATCCTTCGACTTCGAATATCGAAGTCGAAGGATTTTGCGCAATTCGTTCGATCGAACTATCGAAGGATTTTCCTTCGATCGTAAAATTGTTAGCAAGCCTATGGGGACCTTCCCCATTGGCTAACATTGGCCTCGGTAGGTTTTTGGTGGCGAACATGGGGGTCGAAGAAATTTTTAAAGAGGCAGTACTTTGATTATCGAATGTCGAATATTCAAACGATTTGTTGTTCGAAACGTTCGATTCGAAGTCGAAGGTCGACGTAGCCAATTCGATGGTCAAAGTAGCCAAAAAAAAACATTTCGAAACAATTTTTCCTCTATTCCTTCACTCAAACTTAGTGAATGGGCCCCCAAAAGTTAACTCAAAGGTAAACAACCCCTTTAAAAGTGAACCACCCTTTTAGTCCGTGCTATGCTCCATATGTTTACTTGCAACACGTGGTTGGGCATAGATCAAAACACCAAACATTCCTACCAACCGAAAAGTTGATAAAATTAGGACATTCTACAACATAACTTAAAGGTGTTCTACCCCTTTAAACTTTGGGGTTGGTCCTTTTTGGAAAGCTTAGAACTGTGGCTGAGGAGCAGCAATAAAGTTATTTAAATATTTTTGCTTTGCTGAAGGGAGCATGTTTTCACCCAGACCTGATTGGTACCTCCAGGTGTGATATATATATATAATAAATATGCACAACATTCACCTGCTAAATTAAGCATTGGAAATTCATTTAATTAGGTATAAACATTGCTGTGGTTAAAGACATTTAGAAACTGTCCGCATGAAAGATCCCCTTAAAAGCAGCACCATCTACACGGCTTACTATGTGGTTATCAATGATTTTCAACAAAATACAATGGCTAAAAACAACCCAATTAAGTGTATTTAATGTTTACATTTTTGAACATACTTAGGGGCCCATTTACTTAGCTCGAGTGAAGGAATAGAGGGAAAAAAACTTCGACCATCGAATGGGCCACTTCGACCTTTGACTACGACTTCAAATCGAACGATTTGAACTAAAAATCGTTCGACCATTTGATAGTCGAAGTACTATCTCTTTAAAAAAAAACTTCGACCCCTTAGTTCGCCACCTAAAGCATACCGAAGTCAATGTTAGCCTATGGGGAAGGTCCCTATAGGCTTTGCTATGTTTTTTTGGGCGAACAAAAATTGTTCGATCAATGGATTAAAATCCTTCGAATCGAACTATTCCAAGGATTTAATTGCGGTAAATCCTTCGACTTCGATATTCGAAGTCGAAGGATTTCAATTCGACAGTCGAATATCGAGGGTTAATTAACCCTCGATATTCGACCCTAAGTAAATTTGCCCCTTAAGGTATAGAGATTCAAATTATGAAAAGATTCGTTATCCAGAAAACTCCAGGTCCCAAGCATTCTGGATAACAGGTCCCATTTCTGTACTGTATACATGTTCTATTGGCCCTGTCCTCTGAAAATGTCAGTGTGTATGCGTGCAGCAACCCATTAGTTCGCTAGTGCGCACACACTAAATTTTGATTTTACCACGGCCCCCAACAAAGAGTGGTCACACCACTGAGGAGCAGATCTGGCCCACAAGAGCCTGGGGCCCACCGGGTTTTTTCCCGTTGTCCCACCAGCCCAGTCCGACACTGGTGGAGTCTACATTCCGCACACATTAAAGGGATCCTGTCATCGGAACACTTTTTTTTCAAAACGCATAAGTTAATAGTGCTACTCCAGCAGAATTCTGCACTGAAATCCATTTCTCAAAAGAGCAAACAGATTTTTTTATATTCAATTTTGAAATCTGACATGAGGCTAGACATTTTGTCAATTTCCCAGCTGCCCCTGGTCATGTGACTTGTGCCTACACTTTAGGAGAGAAATGCTTTTTGGTGAGGCTGCTGTTTTTCCATCTCAATGTAACTGAATGTGTCTCAGTGGGACATGGGTTTTTACTATTGAGTGTTGTTCTTAGATCTACCAGGCAGCTGTTATCTTGTGTTAAGCTGGCCATAGACGCAAAGATCTGATCGTACGAATCGAGGATTCGTACGATTTTCAAACCTTGTGTGGAGAGTCCCGACATTTTTCGTCCGGCGGAGATCGGTCGTTTGGTCGATCGGACAGGTTAGAAAATTTCTGTCGGCTGCCGATAATATCTCTGCGTGTATTGCCGATCGTACGATTTTCAGTGGGAGACTGTCACTAGCTTTGGTTGGACATAGATATCGTACGATTGCTGTCAGGGGCAAAACATTGCTGATCTGTTCTTTAACTAATGTGACTGGTAAGACTTTGATCTGAATGGTTAGTGGCGGGTCGGGAGATGGGAAAGTCCGATCGTACGATGATTCGTATGATCGGATCTTTGCATCTATGGCCAGCTTTAGGGAGCTGTTATCTGGTTAACTTCCCATTGTTCTTTTGTTTGGCTGATGGGGGGGGGGAAAGGGAGGGAGGTGATATCCCTCCAACAGTGCAACAGTAAAGAGTGACTGAAGTTTATCAGAGCACAAGTCACATGACTTGGGGCAGCTGGGAAATTGACAATATGTCTAGCCCCATGTCAGATTTAAAAATTAAATATAAAAAAACCTGTTTGCTCTTTTGAGAAATGGATTTCAGTTCAGAATTCTGCTGGAGCAGCACTATTAACTGATTCATTTGAAAAAAAAAAAATTTTCCCATGACAGTAACTCTTTAAAGGGGTTTCACCTTTAAGTTTACTTTTAAGCTGGCCATAGACGCAACGATCCGATCGTTGCAAATCGAGGATTTGTACGATTTTCGGACCGTGTGTGCAGAGTCCCGTCATTATTCGTCCCACAGAGACCGGTCGTTTGATCGATCGGCCAGGTTAAAAGATTTCTGTCGGCTGCCGATAATTTCTCTGCATGTATTGCTGATCGTACGATTTTCAGTGTGAGACCAGTTTTGTCAGACATAACTTTCGTGCGATTGCTGTCAGGGACAGAACATCGGCTGATCTGTTCTTTTACTACTTTATTTGATCTGAATGGTTAGTGGCAGGTTGGGAGGTGGGGAAGTTCGATCGTTTGATCATTCGAGGATTCGAATGATCGGATCTTTGCATCTATGGCCAGCTTTAGTTTGTTATAGAATAGCCAATTCTAAGCAACTATTCAATTTGTCTTTATTATTTATACATAATTTTCAATTATTTGCCTTCTTCTGACTCTCTGCAGCTTCCAAATAGGGGTCACTGACCCCATCTAAGCTCTATAAAGCTACACATTTATTTAGGGATGCAACAAATCCAGGATTCGGTTCGGGATTCAGCCAGGATTCGGCCTTTTTCAGCAGGATTCGGATTCGGGCAATCCTTCTGCCCTGCCAAACCGAATCCGAAAACTAATTTGCATAGGCAAATTAGGGGAGGGGAGGGAAATCGCATGACTTTTTGTCACAAAACAAGGAAGTAAAAAATGTTTTCCCCTTCCCACCCCTAATTTGCATATGTAAATTAGGATTCAGATTTTGTTCAGTATTCGGCTGAATCCTTTCTTTTTTGCGATGCATCCCTACATTTATTATTAGTGCTACTTCAATTACTCATCTTTCAGTTCAGGCCCTCTCCTATTCATATTTCAGTCTCTCATTCAAATCAATGCATAGTTGCTAGGTTAATTTGGATCCTAGCATCCAGACAGCTGAAATTGCAAACTGGAGAGCTGCTAAATAATCACAAAATTAAAATCAATTGCAAATTGTCTTAGACTATCCCTCTCTACACCATAATAAAAATTAACTCAAAGGTGAACAACCCCTTTAAAGACAAACCTAGAAACATAGACTTGGCATGTAAAGAGTTAAATTATACAGATGTGTGTTTTAATGCGTTTATTCTTTATCTTTATCTCCTTTGTTTTATTTGCCCTTTAAATTAACATTTACAAAGTCTTGCAGTCTTGCTGCCAAGGTTTAAGTTCTTTGGTACATCAGGGTCTGCAGACACACTCTCATGTACCCCACAATGACCCATTTATCGCCTTTGGGCATTATATATAGAGTGATGGGATGGATACGGAGACATACTGTATATACAGGTAAGTTGACTGATAAGGGAACTGACAAAACTTCGGGAGGAATGGCCAACCCGGCAGCGCAAATTGACAATGAGGGTAATCATTATAAGTGAAAGAATTTGTATGCGGAAAATGGCATCAGACCGTATAATTATAGCAGCATGATTGTCGCTGTTCTGTGAGGCAGATGTACAATAATTTCTCATAATTGTATAGCAAGCTGCAGTTATACATTTTTCATGAGGAGGTATAGTTGAAATGTTCTATTGAGTGGCCATGAATATTTTTTCATTCTCCATTTTAGTTCTATGACAAAAGAAACAAGCAAATGAAAGAGATACTGGGGGTCATTTATCAACACTTGGCAGCATGAGTCCAAAGAAAGACTAGATGCTAATCTTTAACTAGTTAAAGGAACAATAACACCAAATACAAAAGTGCTTTGAAGTAATTAAAATATAATCTACAGTTGTTCTATAGTGGTATAACTGGTGTGTTACTATAGTTTATATAAACAAGCTGCTGTGTAGCCATGGGGGCAGCCATTCAAGGCACAGATAAGAGATGCATTCTGTGGAACACCATTGTATTCCATTACGGAGCTTATCTGTTATCTGCTAAGTAACCTGTGCCTTTTCTCCTTTTTCAGCTTGAATGGCTGCCCCCATGTCTACATAAAACTGTAGTTTTTCTAAAGCAAACACATAACTTTTACCAATGCAGAGCAACAGTACATTGAATATGAATTACTTTAAAATTCAAAGTTAGTTGTAATAACTAAAAAAACACACATAATAATAATAAAAAAATTAAAACCTGCATAAAAAATGCAAAATTGAATAAAAAAAATCTACACTCAAAGTTAGCACAAAGGAGAACAATCCCATTAAAGGAACAGTGACATCAAAATAGGAGTGTAGTTTAAATATATAAACTATAATATAATGTAGTGTTGCCTTGCACCGGTAACACGTGTGTTTGCTTTATATAAACATGCAGCTGTGTAGCCATAGTAGTGAAAGCTGAAAAAGGAGCAAAGGCACAGGATACCCAGCAGATAACAGATAAGCGCTGTAGTATATAATGGGATTCTTCAGCACTTATCCGTCATCTACTGTGTATCATGTGCTTGAATGGCTGCCTGATGGCTACACAGCAGTCTGTCTATATAACCTACTAGAGATTCTGAAGCAAACACACCAGTTTTACCAGTGCATAGACTTGAAAGAAACAACCCTAGGAAGATTCCTTTTAAAATGAAAAATAAAGGTGATCTCACTGGTGGCCAATAAAAGGGCAACCAAGTTTGATGTGTGAGTTTACAAATTAACACATGGGGGCACATTTACTAAGGGTCAAAGTGAATTTGAAGTGAATTTTCGAATTTTTGGATACTTCGACCATCAAATAGGCCAAATTCGACTTCGATTCGAATTGGAAAAACTTTGAATATTCGACCATTCAAAAATCGAAGTACTGTCTCTTTAAAAAACCTTCTGCTGAACCTGCTGAATTGCTATGTTAGCCTATGGGGACCACCTGGAACCTATAGCCAACATTTGGCAAAATTTTTAGAAGTCAAAGTTTTTTTTTTTTTTGAAAATAGTTCGACCAATCGATTAAATCGTTCGAATCATTCGATTCAAATCATTTCTACAATCGATGGAACGATTTTAATTTGATCGAAAACTGCTAAATTTAATTTAAGAAAAAACGATCTAATTTTTTTAATTCGATGGTCGAATTTTGAAGTTTTAGCACTTCGAAATTCGACCCTTAGTAAATGTGCCCCCATGGTGTCAGAAGTGCACTTGTAAACAAGCTACAGCTCCAGTCATTACAGTATCAGCATGGATCTTCTGAAACAGCCTCCTGAACTGAGCATGCAAGGAAACTTAGAGCAGAAATGATCCAGATTTAAACAAAGATTTCTGATATCAGAGAGCAATTAAGGCACATGAAGAAGAGGGTGTACAGAAAATTGTTTCTTACAGTAGCTGGGCATGAAGCCATTGATGTATATAATACTTTTCAGTTTGCAGAGGCAAAGAAGGATAATTTTAATGCAGTGCTTAAAAAATTTGAGAACTACTGTGTTCCAAGAAAAAACATCAAACAATTGATGAATATGTGACAGACGTCAGGTTAAAGAGTCATTCCTGTGAATTTGGTGCACTGACTGAATTTCAGATTAAAGATCAATTAGTTGTGGGTATACATAGCATAAAAGTGAAAGAAAAATTGCTCACAAAGACAGGTCACACTTCAGACCATGCTATACAAATCTGTAAAGCCTTTGAAATCACAAAAGCGCAGCTCAAGCAAGTAGAACAGCCTAGAGAAAGCTACTTTGTTATGGAGGTGGCATCCAAGCAGCCCCCACTGAAAGGCCACTACAAAGGCAGGGTGCAGAAAACCTCTAACTTTTCTGGCTTTAAGGGTTAGTCCACACGAGGAGATTCGGGGAGATTTTGTTGCCTAGCGACTAATCGCCTTGTCTTCTGAGCGACAATCTTCCCTAACTGCCTCACCATGTTTTCCCATAGGCTACTAAGAAAAGTCGCCTGAGCTAAAGCACACGCATCAATGCGTTTTCAATAGTCGCCAAAAGTTGCCTCATGGAGGAAACTTTGGGCGACTATTGAAAACGCATCGCCGTGTGTGCTTTAGCGCAGGCGACTTTTCATTGTAGCCTATAGGAAAACACGCGGAGGCAGTTCTGTGAGATTGTCGCTCAGAAGACGAGGCGATTAGTCGCCAGGCAACAAAATCTCCCCGAATCTCCTCGTGTGGCCTTACCCTAAAAACAAGAAAGCTCATGCATTTTCAAGCTCCAATTGTCAGCGTTGTGGACAGTCACATGCATACATGCTATGCCCTGCATATGGAAAAACAGTTGTGGCAGAGCAAATCACTTTCAGAAAATGTGTAGATCAACCACAGGTAAAGTTGCTGTACTGTGTTAGCCAGTAAAAATGTTACAGGGCCTTTTGAAATAAAAAAATAACAAAAGTGTATAAAGGTGATACCTTTATTGGCTAACTAATATAATTATAGCAAGCTTTTAGAACATTTTAGTAATCAGCTTGAAAAAGGAACTAAAATGTTCTGAAAGCTTGCTATGATTATATTAGTTAGCCAATAAAGGTATCACCTTTATACCACTTTTGTTATTTTTTTATTGCATAATGGTAGATCAACCACAAAAATTCATGCAGTACAAACTGGCACAGACAGTGATGAAGACTTCAACATAGGCAGCATACATGCAACGAATGCACGCAGAAAAGAATGGTACATTACATAGCCAGCCAAGACTCCCTGCATGCAGCATAAGGAGAGTGCTGAAGGACGGGGGTCAGACGCAACACAGCAGTGAAATCCTAAATTACGAGCGGAAGGTTGCCATGGTAACCCGTGTAAAGACGGAAAGCCGACAGAGGCTAAGCACAGCCAGTCACAAGGATCGGGTGTCCCACGCTCGGTGTTGCACCGTATCTGCAGAGGGGGGCGAAAAGGGCATGCAGAACAAAGAAGCCACAGGTACTTTCCGCAAAGGGTGCTAAAAATTGTGAGATGTCAAAGGGTAACAATGGATTAACTGTTGGTGGTGTTTGAATGTTTTCACGGGACACAAAACTGCACATGTAGGTACGTGAGGAACATTGGACATACGATGGGACCTCATGACTAGTCACTTGAGAATAAGTTTTTTATTGTAATATTTGGCTTGTCGCTACATTAGGTTAAAGGGAATGAACGCTGCACACTTCACACTTGTTCACGTCACTGATTACATCAGACGCCTAGACAGAACGTCATTGCTGGACGTTGTTTGGCGCCAATTGTAAATGTTTAAATGTGGGGTCTGGGATATAGGGATTTACACTTCCTGAGGACGGCCCAAGTACGGGGCTGAAACGTTGAATAAAAGCACTTTTTTTTCATAAAAGTCCTGTTGGTGCGGCTGTATTTTTTGGATATAATCATCATGGACATTTGACCAGCAAACAGGCGTTTCTCTCTTTATCGCTGTGCACCAGATTTGTTTCTTTTGTGTATATATATATATATATATATATATATATATAATCCGTTTGTGGAGCGCACACCATAAAGTAAATAATAGCCTGGGTGCCAGCCTGAAAGAAAATAATAGAGTCAATGCAGAAAAGACGGCACTCACAGGCAAAAAATCAAACGATCAAATAAGGTGAAACCAAGCGGTTTATTGTGATCCCAATCACAATAAACCGCTTGGTTTCACCTTATTTGATCGTTTGATTTTTTGCCTGTGAGTGCCGTCTTTTCTGCATTGACTATATATATATATATATATATATATATATATATATATATAAGTATCTTGTAAAACTTATGTATTTAGCTGCATTGAAATTCCTTTAAAAAAAATCTAACATACATTTTAATGCAGGTTTTTCTAGTACTCACTATATCTGCAATGCTGGATGTCACAGAAACTATGGACAGCTCCAGATTGTTTGTCACTGGCCCATAGAGCTAATTATCAAGAGGAGAATACTCATGAAGCAGAAGTCATATCATTTCCCACTGCTAACAACTCAAAACAAAGGAGCTTACATTTGTGTGCAAGAGCTTAATTTTACTGATTACCAACTTGTTCATCATATCTAGGAGACTGTAACTATGTGTATTATTGCTTCCCATCAACACCTGCTTAATTACAATCTCCAGAACTGACATGAGTTTCAAAAAGTTTTTTGGCTTTTTAAATCCCCCTTATATGGTTCCAGTGCAACATACAGACATACAGCAGCTTAGTATTGTACCCTGTGTTTAACTTGGTTACTTTTCTCTAGCACCTATGTCTTCAAGTTATCCAGATAGGCGACCAAAATTAGGAACAAAGACACACTTAATTAAATGACAAGTTTTTCCTTTTATTTAAAGTGAGATCTCAGAAAACGTTTCAGGGCAAAGATCCTTCATCATAAGAAGCTTATTCAAGCTCCATGTATCTTTTTTTGATATGAAAGATTTTTATTGAGTTTAACAATTATTCCAATAGACATAGAATCATAGAATTTCTTACAGTTAAGCAGCGACAAAATCGTCTGTAAAACAATATGAAGAACCATGTCCATGGAAAGGAAAGAATGATAGAGAGACACAGAGAGAGCAGAAAAGGAAAGTAGAAGGAGAAGAAGAGGGGGTGGGAGGGATGTAGCAAACAGCTAGGTAAGGCATCACCTATATAGGCGAGGGATGGAGAGGGGGGTATTAATGGTTGGAGGCACAAATAATTTCCTTTCTCTCTTTTGTCCATCATATAGTGTCAGAGGAACTATAGTCCTGTCGAGGCCGGAGTGCCCTGCGTGATTTGCTGATTAAGAGGTAAGTAATAATTCACTTTCCATTTCTCCCACAGGTGTTTGGAATGCGTGCAATTTCTATTTAATTGATGTGGTCCCAACGACAGTTGTTCATACATAAGGTTAGAGTCTATAAGTGTGACCAATTCTTGCTTGTGAGGGACTGTCGTTTTCTTCCAGTATTTTGGTATTAAAAGTCTGGCAGCTGTTAGAACGTGGAATATAAGGTGTCGAAGTGGTTTAGGGAAGGTATCCAGGTTATGGTTTAGCAAGGCTAATGGCAGAGTCAATGTCAAAGTTAAGTGAGTTGCTTGTCTTAGTAAGTGGAGATCCGCGGGCAATACCACCAAATGTGGGTTAAAGTTCCAATGCCGTTACATGCTCTCCAGCATGCGGTGGATGCACCCGGGTAGTATTTGTGTAATAAGTGTGGAGTTTTGTACCATCTATAGAAGAGTTTTCTCGCATTTTCAATATGATTAATGCATTTCGAATATTTAAATGCCATATTAGCCATTTTAGTCCATTGGTCTAAGTCCAGATCCATGTTAATCTCCTGTTCCCATTTCTGTATGTGAACCGGTTTCTCAATTGTAGGCGATTCAGTTAGTAATTTGTAAATTGTGGCAATTCCATTTTTACTACGGGGATTCTGTGAAGCAAGTTTCTCGTAGCTGGTAGGTTGGAATCCTGTGAAGTTCTCTGTGTTGTTCAAGAAATGCCGAATTTGTAAATACTTGTAGAACTCCTGTCTCGGGATATTAAACTCTTTCGTCAGTGTGTCAAAGGGTTTTAGAGAGGAGTCTTCATACAATTGACCAATGGTCGTCAGGCCACTGGTACGCCATCTCGATAAATTAAGATGAGGGATAGCCACCTCTAGCATTTCTAGGCTCGCCTTTTGGGCTGGAAACCGGATAAGGGAACATTTACCATTGACTTTGGACCAAATGTGTACAGCCGTCTGTAGGGTATGGTTGGTTAGAGTGCGTTGGATGGGAAGGGCTCGGGGGTGTACCCACAGTAATCCTCTAAGTGGCAGCGGTTTGATAGAGGCTTGTTCCAGCTTCAGCCAGTGCAAGTTGTCAGTGGGAAGGTTCCACGCTCTGATTTGGTCCAGGATCGTTGCCTGGTAGTAAGCTTCTAAGTTAGGGACCCCAAAGCCCCCAGCAGCTGTCGCTCTCTGTAGGTATTTTTGCTGAATTCTCGGTCTTTGATTGGCCCAAATGTAGTTCTGGATTATTCGCTGGGCTTTATGGAAATAAGGAGGCGGAACCATCAGCGGTAAGGACCGAAAGAGGTATATAAATTTGGGTAAGATCATCATTTTGACGGTGGCTATCCTACCAAGCCAGGAAGTATATAGTGGAGCCCACTTCGTCAAAAGTTCTTGCGCTTTAGTCAGCATCTTGGGGTAATTGGCGTCGTAGGTCTTGGATATAGAGCTGCTTAATTCAATTCCCAGATAAGTTATGGAATGCGACTGCCATTGGAATGTATGGTTTGCCTTTAAGCGTGCTATAGCGACTTGGGACATTCCCAGTGGAAGAATCTGCGATTTGTTGTCATTGAGCTTGTAGTAGGAGATTGCACTAAAGTTTTGTATAATCTTAGTGGCTGCCGGTAGTGATATTTCCAGATTCATCAAGGTAAGAATAATGTCGTCAGCAAACATAGCCATCTTGTGGGTGATACCCTCTACCTGTATACCAGAAACATCTACCGCTTTCCGAATCGTCCTGGCAAGTGGTTCCAAAGTCAGGTTGAAGATTAGGGGCGACAGGGGGCAACCTTGTCTGGTGCCATTTGATATCTTAAAGGGGCTGGAAAGGAATCCCATATTGTTGACTTGTGCGGTGGGGTCGGAATAGAGGGACAAAATTGCATGTTTAATAGGGCCACGTAGACCAAAATATCGAAGTGTTTGATCAAGGTATCCCCAGTCAACTCTGTCGAAGGCCTTTTCGGCGTCCAAACTGAATAATATAGTGGGTTCTTTCCTTTTGGATGATAGTTCTATTAATGCCAACATCTTTCTAGTATTATCTGGCCCCTACCTTCCCTTCAAAAAAACAGTTTGGTCTAAGTGTAGTAAGGAGGGCATAGTTGACATCAATCTGGAAGAGATTACTTTAGCATAGAGTTTGAGGTCCGCATTTAGTAGGGAAATGGGTCTATAATTGGCACATTCTTCTGCATTTTTCCCTGGCTTTGGTATCTTAGTAATCGTTGCCGTTAGCATTTCAGTAGGGAAGGAGCCTCCGTGTAGGACGCAGTTAAATAGAGTGACGAGATGCGGAAGTAATATGTCTTGGAAGTGTTTATAATAGCCAGCGGTGAGACCATCGGGGCCTGGGGCTTTCCCTAATGGAGTTGTTTTTATGGCCTCTTTTATCTCGTCCAACGTAATATCTGCATTGAGTTTTTGCAATTGTGGAAATGAGAGTTGTGGTATATCGGCTGCTGCAAGGAAAGTATGAATGGCCTCCATGGTAGGCTGTGGCGTTGCTGTGGGCTATTTGTCTTTGCTTAAGTGTGGTGGCCAATAGCCTGCTGGCTTTGTTGCCTTTGGTGTACTTATTGAGATTCAGACCTCGGAGTTGCCATTCTACTTTTCTATTATCTAGGCATTGTATTTGGTATCTCAGCTCTTGTATGGATTTCGTCCTAGTGCGGGTCGGGTATTTATTGTTCAAGGCCTCCAGTTCGAAAAGTTGTTGTGAAAGGCGTTTCATGGCAGCCTCGTTGTTACGCTTGGTGGTAGCAGCAATTTTAATTAAATGTCCTCTAATGACTGCTTTATGGGCACACCATAGGGTAGCATGGGAGATGTTCGGAGTGTCATTCATATGGAAATAATCACGCAAAACCATTTTACAGTGGTCTAAGTTTGGTTGGTTGTGTAGTAGGGAGTCATTGAGACGCCAATGTGGACAGGACCTCAAATACTGATTGTTATCGAGTTCTATGACTATTGGAGCATGGTCGGCCCAAGTGCTGATTCCAATCTCAGAACTTGTTACAGCTTGCAATACGGTTTTGTCAACCAAAAAATAGTCTATCCGGGAGTATTTAACATGAGCATGGGAGAAGAAGGTATAGTCTCTTTCCGAGGTATGTTGTGTTCTCCATACATCGTAAAGCGCTCGTTGTGCCAAGAGTTTTTTCAGTATTTTGGCCTGGTAGGCGATACCCCGAGGACTAGAGGCAGGCCTGGATGTACTCGTGTCTATCTCATAGTTAAAATCGCCTCCAATGATGAGAGGGCCAGTGGTTGCTTTATCTATTGTTTTAAAAAGCATGTTGTAGAATTTGGCCTGACGCTTGTTTGGACTGTATACATTCACAATGGTGTAGGAACGTTCTTGTATCTGTATGGAGACAATAAGGTATCGACCCAACGGGTCAATTTTTTGCGATAGCACGCAGTGCGGGAGCCGTTTGTTGATCCAAATAGCTACTCCATGTTTTTTGATGGAGTTTGAGGCATAGATTTGCGTGGGGAAATGCTTGGAGTTAAGTGTGGTTGGGTTGTGGCTAGTAAAATGCGTCTCTTGTAACAAGAGTATGTCTACGTTCAATTTAGTGCTCCAATTCACAAGCTTTGAGCGTTTTTGTGGGCTATTGAGCCCATTCACATTTTGTGATATTATCTTGATCCCCATGTTGGTGTAAAAGTGTGATTATAGATTGGAATGGACTTACTCAGAATCAGAGTCTCGGAGATGTGAGGCAGTGACTGTGAAATCTTCGTAGGCGCAGGTGACAACTTTATCCTCTGCGAGATAGATGATGAGATATAGGTTTCTTGCCGATGGTTGCTGGTGGTCAGGAAAGAGGGGAGAAAGAGCAGGAAAGAAAGAAGAGCTAGAGAGAAAAAGAAAACATATATGTTCAACATCAACAATATGTTTAAAACTTATATACAGCAATACTGCTAAGGTATTGGCTAAAGGGGGGGACTGCCCGGTATACCCTGGAATGAAAATGAGGATGCACGAGACTGGACCACTATGGTCGGGCAGAATAACTGGGGGGGGGGAGTTTGTGGGATGGTATCCACTCTAAGGGGGGTTCCTAGCTCGGGGGAGCAAAAAAGAAACATTGTTAAGGCATCATAGATGCTGTGTAGATGCATAGTCCTTGTGAAGACTGGGTGTCAGATTGGTGATCGTGTAGAGTCAGGCCGCTTATCCGGCATCAAGGTCTGCTTCTCCAGGTTCAGTTGTGGCTTTGTCTTGTCTGTGTTGCCCACTCTGGCTGGATGCGAGGTCTTTTTTGGGGTGGATCAGTCGCCTGGTTTGGTGTTGCTGTAGTCAGGCCCCATTTCTCCAGAAGTTGCTCTGCATGTAGTGGTGTGTTCAGAATGACTTGGTTCTCATCTTTAGTGACCATGAGTTTCACAGGGTGGAGCCAGCGGTACGGTATGTTGTTGCTTCTCAGCACTGCTGTAACGTTGAGAAATTCTTTCCTCTTGCGCTGAGTGTAGCTGGAGAGGTCAGCAAAGCATTGCAGCTGACTGTATTTTTCTGGAAAGTCTTTCTTTTGTCTGAAACGCTGTTGTAGCTTTTCCTTGACGTAGTAATAATGAACCCTTAGGATAGTGTCCCTTGGGGCCCCTTGTGGCGCAGTTTGAGCTCGGGGTAGTCTGTGAATTCTGTCTAGCATGAGATGATCATGAGGCATATCTGGTAACAGCTCACCCATCATAGTACAGACATACGCACTGAGATCTTGCGCAGGGACCGTTTCCGGAATGCCCCGCAGCCTGAGATTATTGCGGCGGTTACGGTCTTCCAAATCAGCTAATTTAGCAGACAGGGTTTGAACGTCTTCTTCTAGTGCGCTATTTGCGTCTATCAGTTCGTTATGTGAAGTGACTAACTCAGCCATTTTCTGCTCTAAGTGATCAGTGCGCTCACCCACCTTGAGGATATCCGTGTGCAGCGAGGAAAGGGCCGATCTGAAATCTCCCTGGATTTCCGTCCTCAACGCCGCCAATAACCCCTTCAATGACTCAACAGTGAGTGGTGAGTATTCGGCTGTATCTTCTAGGGGCGCTGGCAGCTTGTCTGTGAAGCGCGTGCGATGCGCTGGGCTGCTACCTGTGGAGTCGCCGCCATCTTGTGACGGAGTCCGCGAACCCTGATTCGAGGCCGCCTTGGGGTAAAAAAGCAGTCATCTTGACCGGAGAGGCTTTGTTACGTGACTTCCCCATATTCTCGCTGCTAGATGCTGGGTATGGCTCTGGTTGCAGGGATCAACACCAGTCTCCGATGCTTGTTTTGCTCCCGCTTGCCTGGAGCTCCCCTAGTATGCGTCCATCACGCTTGATGGCTTGACTCCGCCCCCCCAAAGCTCCATGTATCTTATGCAGCTTCACTAGCATGGATTATTTTTATTCTGATGTCCACACATTTTTTTATGACAACAGTTAAAATATCACCATGTAATTGGGACTGATAACACATGATACAAAGAAGGAATCATTCTACAGTGCATAATTATGTAGGAATTTCAGTTTAAAAAGATACTTGTCCATCAAGTTCAACCCTGTCTAAATAATTGTTGTTTATTAGTATATTGCTTACAATGCCCTCCCTCAAGTAAAATGATATAGAAGTGGGCCCAATAAATAAGATTGTGGCATCATAATGAAAAATTTACAGTTACTCTCCGTTCATGATCTTTAGCCTGCTTTCTATCATGGTACAAACTGCACTACATAGAAGGCAAAGCTTTTATACATCGCTATATAAAGCCAATAGCATAATCAAAAAAGATCAACTGTGCAGCAACTCGATTATTCTACTTCCTATTCTTTAATCATAAAAGCAATACATACACATTCTCTCCTTTATAAAGCCGTGCTGTTTATTGCTAACATAGATCTCTTGTTTTTTTATGTTATTTTCACTGCAATTTATAAACATTTTTTAGCCATCTTCTTTGGGAGTGTTGGGGAGTGGAATAAAAGAGCTTTACTTTGTTTAAGATTTACACCTCTAATCTCTGTACTTCCATAAAATCCTATTTAAGCATCTGCTCTTTTGCACCAAGAGTAATGATAGAAGATGTTCATGTCACTTAGGGTCAATAAATTTGGTCCTTGGTATCAATATATATCCAGACACTTGGGTATATTTATCAAAAAGTGAAGTTAGAGATCACCACAGTTCGCTAGAGTGAAATATTGCCTCTCTCCATTCAATTCTATGGGATTTTTAAAGGCTTATTTATCAAAGGGTGAACTTTCACTTTCACCCTTTGATAAATACGCCTTTAAAAATTCCATAGAAATGAATGTAGAGAGGCGGTATTTCACTTTAGCGGACTGTGGTTAACTCCAACTTCACTCTTTGATAAATATACCTTCTTGGGTTATCCACAGCCCCTTCCAAATATCAGAATGCTAGCACTTAATATCACACTGTTCGCACACAAGTACATTGAATACTTTCCAGGGGTTTCATTACCCTAAAACTTTATAGACAGCCTGACTCTCTAGGTATCTTTGGCAGAGGAGGCTCAGTGAAACAAGATTAAGTGCATCTGGGAGGTACAATTGCTAAAGTACTGTCAATTTTGATCTTACTTCCCTCAAAAATCCACATAAATCATGACCAACAAATAAATGTGATGTGCATAGCCATAACTGGAAAGTGGTAAAGTTAAAATTCATTATTTAATGAACTGTCTGATTGATTTAGTAGACTAAACCTTACCTGAGACATAACAAGTGCCCTACTTCATGGATTTCTATCTGAACAACTGATTACTTTGTGACAGTTGGCTGACAAGTCCATATTCAGCTGTCATCAAAAGATCCATCAAGCCTATACAGCTGATGGTTCAAAGCATAGAAGTTTTCAAATCTTTCCTTTTTCTGGAGTTAATGCTAAAGTAGCTTTTGTATTAATAATGACAAGCCTTTAAAAGGGTTCCCAGAAGTACTTAAGTTTTTGAGAACCATGACAGGTTTCTACAGTTGCCATTAGGTGTTGGACTACACCCCACAGATGTTTTAATCAGGTGTTTTATTCTAATATGGTCAATGAGTTGATCTTTTATAGACCACCACTTTGTAAGTTACTCACGCTTTGTATTTTGTAATATGGAAATGTAATGATATTTTGTTTCTCTTGTTGTGTTTGCCCTATAATCTAGGAACATGTTAATGGCTCAGCTTGCAATTTATGTTTTCATAATGAAGAAAAAACATAGAAAAAAACATTAGTTCACTGGACTTTGGTATATGCTTATGCTCATGCCCCAGACCTTTAACACAGTGGAGTATGCAACTGGAAAATGTTGTGACAAGCAACAGCCTTATGTGTTTCATGTCAACCTTTCATTTCAGGGCAGATTTATGAAGGGTCGAATTTCGAGTTCATGGGAGTTATTTAAAACTCCAATGAACTCGGAATTCGACCAACTGCAATTTATTAATAAATTCGAATTTTTAAAACTCGGGTGAATGAAATCGACCCACAAACTCGAATCGAATTAAAATTGATTTAGAAACAAATTTGATTCAAGTTTTTTCTCTGAAATGCATATGTATTTTATTATTTCATTTATACTGATTATACTTTCATCTTTGTTACATTATGATAATTGTTAACATATACTATATCCTATATGTTGAGCCTACATATGGGACTCTGCCCATTCAATTTCCAATTGGCTCTTTTTTCTTTAAATAGTGAATCGTTAGTCTATGATTAAGGGGCCCATTTACTTAGTTCGAGTGAAGGAATAGAGGAAAAAATGTTCGAATTCGAATGGTTGAATATCACTACTTCGACCATTCGACTACGACCTTCGACTTCGAATCGAACGATTCGAACTAAAAATCGTTCGACTATTTGACCATTCGATAGTCGAAGTACTGTCTCTTTAAAAAAATTCGCCAAAATTCGCCACCTAAAACCTACCGAGGCCAATGTTAGTCTATGGGGAAGATCCCCATAGGCTTCCTATCAATTTTTCGATCGAACGATTATTCCTTCGATCGTTCGATACGAACGAATTGCGCTAAATCCTTCGACTACGATATTTAAAGTCGAAGGATTTTAATTCGGCAGTCGAATATCGAGGGTTAATTAACCCTCGATATTCGCCCCTAAGTAAATTTGCCCCTTAGTGTCCCTGTTGACATGAAATGCGTAAGGCTGTTGTTTTTTTTTTAATCATAATGAGAAATAACATTTACTTTTTTTTTTAACTATAAATTTTGGCTCCTGGACATATTTTGGTTCAGATCGGTGCCTGCCTGTCACTATGTATTCCAGTTGCATACATATTTTCCTAAGCCTACAACCTTCCTTATCTCCTGTCTGGGGGATATGGTCTGATGCCACTGTAGGGAATGGCCAGTCTCTATATTTGCCTGTAGCCTGTACAGTGAGATCCTGTAATAATGCATAATAACTATCAATCACGCCTTTAAATAAAACCAATTTATTAAAAACATGAATGCCAATTTAGCGAGCATATTTAAATTAAATACCCTATGCAAACTTATACAACATTTGGAATTAATTTATATCTTTTGACGTTTGTCTATAAGTAATGTTAAAAATATTACCAATTTACATGTGACCAATTCATTTAAAACAAACTAGTTGTTTGTACAAAATCTCCAAACAGCCCATGGGACAGGACTAGGAAAGGTTAATATATTGGTTCACTTCCCTTGTGAATTCACCAACTCTTTTGATTCTTAGACTCTACAGGGATTTGCTGACCTACAACTGCACAGAATAAAGATTTACATTAGGACATGGGATTAAGTCCGAAAGTAAACAAAAGCTTGCTATTTTTCTGAAGAAGCTAATTGGTAGTTTATCTTTGACAGCCAAATAGAATCTACCCACAATTCAATGTACATACATCCTGGTGATTGGGGTCAACCAAGGTTATTTTCCTGAAACAAAAACTAACAAGAGGGGGCAATGTAAAGAAGCTACATGAAGTCTAAAATGTGTCTAAAATTTCTGGGTTATAGAAGAAGAGTTATTTATATTCATCCAATGATTTTTTAATTTACAGTGTTGTTCATCTTTACATTAACTTTTAGTATGATGTAGAGAGTGATATTCTGAGACAATTTGCAATTGGTTGTCATTTTTTATTATTTGTGGTTTTTGAGTTATTTAACTTTATATTCAGCAGCTCTCCATTACCCTAGCAACCATGCATCAATTCAATAAGAGACTGGAATATAAATAGGAGAGGTCTAGATAGAAAGAGGAGCAATCAAACATAGCAATAACAATACGTTTGTAGCTTTATAAAGCATTTTTTAGATGGGGTCAGTGACCCCCATTTGAAAGCTGGAAAGAGTCAGAAGAAGGCATATAATTAAATAATTAAAACTTAAAGAAAAAATAATGAAGACCAATTGAAAAGTGCTTAGACGTGGCCATTCTATAACATACTAAGGAATAACTAAAAGGCAAACCACTCCTTTAAGAACAGCAGATGAAATAACAGTAGCTGGCTATTCCTTCTAACCTATAATACAGACCCTGGAAGGTGCATTTAGAAATCTAGGCTTAATTTGCTGTAAGGAGACAGATTTGTATTCTTAGCAGAGAGATGGTCTTATAAATTCTAATCCAATTCCAAAGGAAGACCAGATTATCCAGCTTCTATTTTTAAATGGCTCCAGTAGACTGAAGACTCAAGGAGTGTAATGTTTGGCTAACTTGTAATTTGCAGATTTCTGTTTGAGAACAATTTTGTAAACAAGGAGACTCCACTATGCATACAGAAAAGGTTTTATTTTGATGTCTTTTTTGTGCTTTGGAAATTATTTTTTTTAATATATTCTCCAAATGAAAATGCCCTTAGCGAATAGTAATAGCTACTGCTTAAATAACTGCTTTAGGTATGGGGCCAAAGCCACATCCCTCCTATTTATCTTTATTTATTACCCATTCTCTTGGATTGTAGGCTCAACGGGCAGACATCTTTTATTCTTTGTTTTTTGAGCACAGCATTTTAACTGCTTAACTGTGTGCAGGTATGGGACCTATTATCTAGAATGCTTGGGACCAGGGGTTTACCTGCTAAGGGATCTTTCCATAATCTGGATCACTATCTGCTAAAAATTATTTAAACATTAAGGGGCAGATTTGTGAATGGTCAAGGTGAATTTTTGAATGAAAAAAAATTCGAATTTTGAGCTATTTTTTGTGTACTTCGACAAGGGAATAGTCCAAATTTGATTTGAATTTGAAAAAAATGTAAAAATTCAATACAGTACTGTCTCTTTAAAAATTCGACCTCGACCATTCGCCATCTAAAACCTGCCTAATTGCTGTTTTAGCCTCCTAGAACCTTTTTGGAGTCAATTGGTGGACTTAATTCGATTTGTCCGAATACGGACCTATTCGATCGAAAACTGACCTATTCGACCCAAAAAAAACCTTCAACTTAATTTTTTTCTTTTTGAATTCCAATTTCGATTTTATTTCAATTAAAAATAAACCACATAGGATGGTTTTGGATTTTTGTTGTTGTGGTTCCATCAAGTACAAGGCACAAAGAAAGAGGAAATCTATTTTATTAATTAGAATTAATTGTTTAATATGGAGTCTATGGGAAATGGGCTTCCTGTAATTTGAATCTTTCTGGATAATCGTTTGGATAATAGATGCCGTATACAAGTATTTATTATTTGGCTTCTTCCATTAGTACTATTACTGATTATTAAAATGTATAGCATCTGACAGATTGTCCTACATGGTACTTAAATGATCACCCAATAATCATGCAAAAAATAAAAAATCAGTTGGCACACATTCAGCAATTCTGCTAAAACTTAGGTGATTTATTGAGATCTCCACACAACTTTCGGAGGTACAACCTCCTTTCTCATAGGGGGTCTCCCCCTATACGTAATTCGCAGTCTTTTGAACTATTGTATGTTTGATATCACCCAACAATCACCCTGTGTGGATGGTGTCTTTTTAGCAGTTAAAGCTAAGGTTGAATCGTTTAAGGGGTGATATTATGTGCACATATATGTGTCTGAGAAAGCAGTTTTATATCTGTGCCCTTTCAAAGCCATTGTCATTCACCCTTGTCATCACTCCACCAATTCAGTTTCTGTCACACTGACAAATCTGTTTACTTTCCTGTCACTCACATTTATGTATTTATGTATATTTTTATTTAAACAGGGCTACCTGTGTACTCCGGGCTGTACATCTTTTCACATTTGATGGAAGCGGTCACACTCAATACAGGGCTGCTCTGCACAGATGAGTAATGGGCAATGAAATGTGGTCACTTTAAACTCAAAAGGCAGCTATATCAAAGCTCAAATGTGTTATAATGATTGTTCATTTTTAACGAGTTTATTGATCAAGAATCTTCTCTGTTTTTTTTTTTTATCAATATGGGCATTCAGAAATGCTCAATAGATGGAACCAAATGTATCAAGTAATGTACTAAATGTTCCTGTTGGAATAACAACATTAATTTTGGGATTTTTTTTAATATGAGCTTCATGATACTGAAATGAGACTTTTCTAACTATAATGAATTAAAAATTCAGACCCAATTCTGAAATAATTAAGTTTCTCTTTGCTGTCTTTCTCAGTATCTGTCTTTCTTTATTCTCCTTTCATGCAGGAGTCAGGAATGTGATTTTGAATGACAATCGGGCCTAAAATAACCTTTCGGTGGGGGGGTTTCTGTTGCCTAGAAGATTTATTAGAGCTCACTTTAAATCACCAGACTGTATGTGTTTAGGGGAGGAAATGTGATTATTACAGCTACTGTAGCTGTTGTAGCTATGTATATGAAGCAATATTCTTGCATCCAACTTGATTTGACATTTAGAAAAGAAGGTCATAGAATGTGTACATGGCTAGAGATGGAAGGGGAAGAAAACGCTAGGAAAGAGAATCAGGTCAGGTGAAAATTAAGGCAATGGAGTAAGTTGAAATAGGGCAACACAGTGTAGGGACCCATATGGTTAATGTGCCCCTATAGCTTTAAATCCCTACACATCCTGTTCGGCCTTGTTGCTGGGAAGATGCCCATGCAGCTAATTGTAATTTACATATCCCAGTTATTGGCCAAGAGGTATTGTGACCACTTCCTGTCACCCTTTGATATAGTGTGTGAGAAGGGGTGGATCTTATCTTTGGCTTCTGGTTGCTGATCCAGCTGGTTGTTTCTAGAGAGCCTGGGCACACCAAGGCCCAGTAAAGTCAATTTGCCGTAGAGGGACCTGAACCTCTAGTGTGGAAGTTGCGGAGCAGGAACCCGGGAATGAGGCTAGTGAGTCGCAGGTAAATAATTGTTATAGACTAGTGAGGTAAAAGAAAAAGAGCGGCTTTGTGCTCCAACAAGGAGGTGTAACAGGGAGTAGCTTCCAAGACTATAAGATTTGCCTTCAGTGAAGGGACCACAGTGGATAGGGTGTCAGGCTTTAGGTTCCCCTCCCTGACCATTCCACATGTGTGAGGAATTTCTGCCTAGAGGAAAGTTGTACTGCCTTGACTACATCCTCAGGGAACACACCTGCATCTACCTCTGATATACTGTTTGTGCTTAGTGCCTATTTATTCTGCAAATGTTTCTTTACTGATGTAAGTAACCTGTGGATCATTTCTCTCTGACAAATAAAGTTTTTCTGTTCTGTTTGACTGCGAGAACCTCCTGGCACCCATTTTTTTATTGGTTAAAGCACAGTAGCCTGTGAGAGTTGTAGTTGCACTACACCACACATTCATTTCTTCCACGTTGTGAAGTCCCTGCCATAAGTGTTAGTGTCCAGTGTAACCCATGTTCTAGTTTACTAGCTGGTAATTAACCCTGTTGGTCTGTATAGTCCAAAAATGTGTTACAGCAGTAAAGGTGGCACATAAGGGAAACATACAGTAACTGTGCACTAGGGATGTAGCGAACGTCGGAAAAAAACTTCGCGAACATATTCGCGAACTTGCGCAAAAACGCGAGCGGTTCGCGAACGGTTCGCGAACCCCATAGACTTCAATGGGAAGGCGAACTTTAACATCTAAAAAAGACATTTCTGGCCAGAAAAATGATTTTAAAGTTGTTTAAAGGGTGCAACGACCTGGACAGTGGCATGCCAGAGGGGGATCAAGGGCAAAAATGTATCTGGAAAAATCTGCCTGTGTGTGCTTGGAAGAGATAGTGTAGGGGGAGAGCTGTTAGTGATTTCAGGGACAGATGATAGTAAGTTTGCTGGCTAGTAATCTGCTTGATACTGCTCTGTATTGGAGGGACAGAAGTCTGCAGGGATTTGAGGGACATTTTAGCTTAGGTAGCTTTGCTGGCTAGTAATCTACTGTTCTCTTTAAACAACTGCCATACGTTGACCTTGTAGGCATTGTTTGCCCAGTTTTTTTGGACGCAGCCACTGAAGCACAGTTGCCAGAAAAAATATGCCATATAAATGCTGAAAATAGTAATTTTTCGCCATACGTTGACCTTGTAGACATTGTTTGCCCAGTTTTTTTGGTTGCAGCCACTGAAGCACAGTTGCCAGAAAAAATATGCCATATAAATGCTGAAAATAGTCATTTTTTGCCATACGTTGACCTTGTAGGCATTGTTTGCCCAGTTTTTTTGGTCGCAGCCACTGAAGCACAGTTGCCAGAAAAAATATGCCATATAAATGCTGAAAATAGTCATTTTTTGCCATATACGTTGAGTCAACGTATGGCAAAAAATGACTATTTTCAGCATTTATATGGCATATTTTTTCTGGCCTCTGTGCTTCAGTGGCTGCGGCCAAGAAAACTGGGCAAACAATGCCTACAAGGTCAACGTCGTTGACCTTGTAGGCATTGTTTGCCCAGTTTTTTTGGCCGCAGCCACTGAAGCACAGAGGCCAGAAAAAATATGCCATATAAATGCTGAAAATAGTCATTTTTTTGGTCGCAGCCACTGAAGCACAGTTGCCAGAAAAATTATGCCATATAAATGCTGAAAATATAAATTTTTTTGGTTGCAGCCACTGAAGCACAGAGGCCAGAAAAATTATGCCATATAAATGCTGAAAATATAAATTTTTTTGGTTGCAGCCACTGAAGCACAGAGGCCAGAAAAATTATGCCATATAAATGCAGAAAATATGCATTTTTTTGGTCGCAGCCACTGAAGCACAGTTGCCAGAAAAAATATGCCATATAAATGCTGAAAATAGTCATTTTTTGCCATACGTTGACCTTGTAGACATTGTTTGCCCAGTTTTTTTGGTTGCAGCCACTGAAGCACAGAGGCCAGAAAAAATTAAACCAGTAGGGTTTGCACCCTAGTTTGTAACGGTGGCGGAGGGAGGAGGACGCTAAAGGACAGCTGTGTGTGGAGTCATGAGGCTTGAAGAGAAGGACAGCTGCATAGAAGTCAGAACAAGTCTTCCGGTGTGCAGTAACCCTCCGAGATCCACCCCTCATTCATTTTAATAAAGGTCAGGTAATCGACACTTTTGTGACCTAGGCGAGTTCTCTTCTCAGTTACAATCCCTCCTGCTGCACTGAAGGTCCTTTCTGAGAGCACACTTGAGGCTGGGCAAGACAAGAGGTTCATGGCAAATTGTGACAGCTCTGGCCACAGATCAAGCCTGCACACCCAGTAGTCCAGGGGTTCATCGCTCCTTAGAGTGTCGATATCTGCAGTTAATGCCAGGTAGTCCGCTACCTGCCGGTCGAGGCGTTCTTTGAGGGTGGATCCAGAAGGGTTGTGGCGCTGCCTTGGACAGAAAAACATTTGCATGTCTGACGTTACAGACTGGCCAAAGGGCTTTGTCCTTGCAGGTGCGCTCGTGGCAGGATTACTGGCACCTCTGCCCCTGGAATGTTGATGAGTTCCTGAAGTGACATCACCCTTAAAAGCATTGTACAACATGTTTTGCAGGCTGGTTTGTAAATGCCGAATCTTTTCGGACTTGTGGTATGTTGGTAACATTTCTGACACTTTATGCTTGTACCGAGGGTCTAGTAGCGTTGCGACCCAGTACAGGTCCTTCTCCTTAAGCCTCTTGATACGGGGGTCCTTCAACAGGCATGACAGCATGAAAGACCCCATTCTCACAAGGTTGGATGCAGAGCTATCCATCTCCGCTTCCTCATTATCAAGGACTGCATCATCCACGGTCTCCTCCCCCCAGCCACGTACAAGACCAGGGGTCCCCAAAAGGTCACCACTAGCCCCCTGGGAAGCCTGCTCCTGTTGGTCCTCCTCCTCCTCCTCCACAAAGCCACCTTCCTCCTCTGACTCCACTTCTGGCACCTCTCCCTGCGTTGCAGCAGGTGCCTGGGTTCGTTCTGGTGATTCCGACCAGAAATCGCGCGCTTCCAGCTCCTCGTCACGCTGGTCTACAGCCTCATCTGTCACTCGTCGCACGGCACGCTCCAGGAAGAAAGCGAAGGGTATTAGGTCACTGATGGTGCCTTCGGTGCGACTGACCATATTTGTCACCTCTTCAAAAGGTCGCATGAGCCTGCAGGCATCGCGCATAAGCACCCAGTAACGGGGGAAAAAATCCCCAGCTCTGCAGATCCAGTCCTACCACCCAGTTCAAAAAGGTACTCGTTGACGGCCCTTTGTTGTTGCAGCAGACGTTCCAACATAAGGAGCGTTGAATTCCAGCGAGTCTGGCTGTCAGAAATCAAACGCCTGACTGGCATGTTGTAGCGCTGCTGAATGTCAGCAAGGCGTGCCATGGCTGTGTAGGAACGTCTGAAATGGGCCGACACCTTTCTGGACTGGGTGAGAACGTCCTGGAATCCTGGGTACTTGGAGACAAAACGTTGGACTATTAAATTTAACACATGTGCCATGCAGGGCACATGTGTTAAATTGCCCAGTCTCAACGCTGCCAACAGATTGCTTCCATTGTCACACACCACTTTTCCGATCTGCAGTTGGTGTGGGGTCAGCCACCGATCGGCCTGTGACTGCAGAGATGACAGGAGTACAGATCCGGTATGGTTTTTGCTTTCCAGGCACGTCATCCCCAAGACAGCGTGACAACGGCGTACCTGGCACGTCGAATAGCCTAGGGGGAGCTGGGGGTGCACAGGTGTGGAGGAGGAGAAGGAGGACCCAGCAGCAGAGTAAGAAGAAGAAGAGGAAGAAGACGAGGTAGAGAGCGATGGAGGAGTAGAGGTGGTGGCAGAACCGCGTGCAATCCGTGGCGGTGACACCAACTCCACTGTTGTTGTTGAGCTACCCATTCCCTGCTTCCCAGCCATTACCAAGTTCACCCAGTGGGCAGTGTAGGTGACATACCTGCCCTGACCATGCTTGGAGGACCATGCGTCAGTAGTCATATGGACCTTTGGCCCAACACTAAGTGACAGAGATGCGGTAACTTGGCTCTGCACATGTTGGTACAGGTGTGGTATTCCCTTTTTAGAAAAAAAATTGCGGCTGGGTACCTTCCACTGCGGTGTCCCAATTGCTACAAATTTGCGGAAGGCCTCAGAGTCCACCAGCTGGTATGGTAAAAGCTGGCGGGCTAAGAGTGCAGACAAGCCAGCTGTCAGACGCCGGGCAAGGGGGTGACAGTCAGACATTGGCTTCTTACGCTCAAACATGGCCTTCACAGAAACTTGGCTGGTGGCAGATGACTGGGAATGGGAACAGGTGGTCAAGGTGGAAGGCGGAGTGGAGGGTGGTTCAGATGGGTCAAGGAGAGCAGAGGTAGAGCAGTAAGATGCTGGACCAGAAGGAGTGTGGCTTTTAGTTTGCCTGTTGCCTTTGAGGTGTTGCTCCCAAAGTGCTTTGTGCTTGCCGCTCATGTGCCTTCGCATAGAAGTTGTACCTATGTGGCTGTTGGGCTTACCAAGGCTCAGTTTCTGACTGCACTCATTGCAAATTACAATGCTTTTGTCAGAGGCACACACATTAAAAAAATCCCACACTGCTGACTTTTTGGAAGTGTGCGATCTGGCGGTAACAGTAGAAGTTGGCGGCATTGGCGGCAATGGCGGGTGCGTTGGCCGGCTGAACACAGGTGCCGATACATGTTGTTGCCCTACTGATCCCTGCGGGCTGTCCTCCCTGCTTCTTCTAAGTCTTATTCTCCTACTGCCTCTCTGACTCTCCGTCTCTCCATCTGAACTACCCTCCTCTTGCTCTCTTCTACTAGGCACCCACAAAACATCAATCTCCTCATCATCATTCTCCTCAGATGCATCAATTTCTTCTGACACATCACAGAAGGAAGCAGCAGCGGGGACCTCCTCCTCATCACTCATTATGTCCATCTCTATCGTGTTCTCTGCCAGAATTAAATCTGGTGTAAGGTCCTCATCTCCTTCATCTTCTTCTGGCAATAATGGTTGCGCATTACTCAGTTCAAGAAACTCATGGGAAAATAACTCCTCTGACTCCAGTGAAGAAGGGGCACCGGTGGTGGAGGAAGTGTTACGTGGGGTGGCCATAGCAGTGGAGGATGAGGAGGATGTTGTGGTAAAGTTAGAAACGGTAGAGGATGGGGTGTGCTGTGTAAGCCAGTCAACTACCTCTTCAGCATTTTGGGAGTTCAGGGTCATTGGCTTTTTAAAACTGGGCAATTTGCTAGGGCCACAGGATTGCATAGCAGCACGGCCCCTAGCACGGCCTCTGCGTGGCGGTCTGCCTTTGCCTGGCATTATTTTTAA
Organism: Xenopus laevis; assembly: GCF_017654675.1. Classification (NCBI taxonomy): domain Eukaryota; kingdom Metazoa; phylum Chordata; class Amphibia; order Anura; family Pipidae; genus Xenopus; species Xenopus laevis. Next base: position 16,503,291 of record NC_054376.1, on the reverse strand, counting down.
AAAAACAACAACAAAAACTCAGTTGGTTTTTCTGGAAACGATAATACACACAGCTAGATGGCAGTTTGAAGAAAACAGTGTGCAAATAATGCCTACAAGGTCAACGTATACACTACTACAGTGGTGGATAAGGATTACGTAAAATATATGAATGCTGCTTGAAAAAAAGTAACTCAAGTGGTTTTTCTAGAGACGATAATATTATCAATATTTAGACAAAATGTGAACAAGCTCACACAGCTAGATGGCGGGTTGAAGAAAACACTGTGCAAATAATGCCTACAAGGTCAACGTATACACTACTACAGCGGTGGATACGGATTACGTAAAATATATGAATGCTGCTTGAAAAAAAGTAACTCAAGTGGTTTTTCTAGAGACGATAATATTATCAATATTTAGACAAAATGTGAACAAGCTCACACAGCTAGATGGCGGGTTGAAGAAAACACTGTGCAAATACTGCCCACAAGATCAACGTATACACTACTACAGCGGTGGATACGGATCTCGTAAAATTTATTATGGCTGCTTGAAAAAAGTCACTCTGGTGTTTTTTCTGGAGACGGTAATATTATGGATATTTAGACAGAATGTGAACAAGGTCACACAGCTAGATGGCAGTTGGTTGAATAACACACTGGGCAAAAAATGCCTACAGGGCAAATAATGCCTAAAAGGTCAACTTATACACTACTACAGCGATGGATACGGATTACGTAAAATATATTATGGCTGCTTGAAAAAAGTCACTCCGGTGTTTTTTCTGGAGACGGTAATATTATGGATATTTAGACAGAATGTGAACAAGGTCACACAGCTAGATGGCAGTTGGTTGAATAACACACTGGGCAAAAAATGCCTACAGGGCAAATAATGCCTAAAAGGTCAACTTATACACTACTACAGCGGTAGTAAAATAAAAAAAAGTAAAATAAAAAAAAAATGAATATTAAAAAAAAAAATTTAAGTTGGTGCTGCTGAACTACTAGGAGCAGCAGATTAGCACACCAGTCCCACTCCCCAACACTGCTAGACTAATAGCACTGGGCTCTTATAGTAGTAGTAGTAGTAGTAGTAAAACAACAAAAAAATAAATAAAAGCAGTCCTTACAAGGACTACTGTTATTGCAGCAGTCAGCAGATGAGATCAGAAGCAGGACAGCTGCCCACTGCAGCTACATACAGAGCACTGCAGTAGAAGGTAGATTACTAGCCAGCAAAGCTACCTAAGCTTAAATGTCCCTCAAACCCCTGCAGACTTCTGTCCCTCCAATAACAGAGCAGTATCAAAACGATTACTAGCCAGCAAACTTTCAACTGTCCCTGAAATCACTAACAGGCAGCAGCTCTCTCCCTACACTATCTCTTCAGCACACACAGGCAGAGTGAAAAAACGCTGCAGGGCTTCGGTTTTTATAGGGAAGGGGAGTGGTCCAGGGGAGAGCTTCCTGATTGGCTGCCATGTACCTGCTGGTCTGGGGTGAGAGGGCAAAAAAAAGCGCCAACAATGGCGAACCCAAAATGGCGAACGTCGCGCGACGTTCGCGAACTTCCGGCGAGCGCGAACACCCGATGTTCGCCGGCGAACAGTTCGCGACATCTCTACTGTGCACTAGCCAAAGCTCATAAAGATACAAGAAAGGACTGGAAATATATCTCAGATATTGACCTTTAAATGAAACCCATGCCCAACAATAGCTTGTGTTACATTCTTCCGTGGAGAAGTCAATCTCATTTCTGATAAAGTGACGTAACCTGCACCAGGATTATAAGTAGTACTAGAGTCTTCAGCCCCTCTGAAATGTATGCGAAACGGCTATCTTGGTATTTTCCTATAAAAAAAAAAAAAGACAAGGTTGTCAATTTCAGTACCAGACAAAGAGGCTAAATTAAAATTCATGTCCTTTTCAATTTGCCATTTTCTCAGTCCACTGTTTGGTGCCCTGCTGTGACAAGATGTGAGCAGAAGGTTTAGCAGCAGCTTGTTTTGTATGTTATAATTACTCCAAGCACAAGATAAATGCTGGAAATAATGGATTTAGCTTTCTCTAATGAAATTGCACTGAGCTTCAAAAACAATGAAAATTGCAGTGATTAGATGATAATCCTCATTTCCACTTTCATATCAGAATAGCCAGACTTTATATATTAGATTTGATTCATACATGTTATAGAAATGGAATTATAATTATTAATAAGGCTACAGCATACTGGTCGAATTTTGGCACCCATAAATTAAGAAAAAAAATTTGGATTATTTGGATAAAATGGATTCTATGGGAGACATTCATTTTGTAATTTGGAGCTTTCTGAATAATTGGTTTCTGCATAACAGATCCCATACTTGTACCTCTAGCGCTGTTCTCCTATGAGACTCAAAGCAGAGTCCTGCAGAATTTTGGGGGTTGCAGGTAGAACTTGTGGATGCTGTTATGGATACAGATCAGGTCAAGAGGCTCAATATAAGCTTATTGTAGTAATTTTTTCCTTTTTTTATCACTCATGACTATCGTATGATGAACCTTCAGATTTATGATGTCACTAGTTTATGTTAACATCACTTCTGGTTTTATTTTTTGGCAGAGGGTGGGGTTGCAGATCAGGTAACAGGTCTGGAGAGATTAAAAACAGGTGATTTGCAAGTACCAGTACAAGTTTGCCCAATTAGACTTGTGCAGACCTCTAATACTTCAAAAAGGTTTTTTCAAGGCAGTCGTGATGATGCTTTAAAAGAATTCTGTCTCTGAAAAACATGTTTTTTTTTAATTTTGGACCAGCATAAACAGATTTTTTTATATTTCATTTTGAATTCTGACATGGAGCTGTACACATTGTCAGTTTCTCAGGTGCCCGTAGTCATGTGACTTGTGCTCTGGTAAACTTCAGTCACTCTTTACTGCTGTACTGCAAGTTGACTATCACCCTTCATGCCCCCCCCCCCAGAAACCTAACAAAAAGATATTACAACTAAAAAAATACACTTTTTGGTTCAGGAATAAAATTTTATTTTGTAGAGTAAATTATTTGCAGTGTAGCCAATGTGATTTAGAAATAAAAAGTACATCATAAAAATCATGACAGTATCCCTGTATTACCAGGAACTAGACTCATCCAGGGTTACAAGGAGTTGCCACAGTGAATAGAACTGTGGTCTTCAACATGAGATTCCTCAAGAAAGACTTCAAAGGGTGTGAGGCAATACAACTTGGGGTTTATGTATGACCATCTCATGTTCATGCCATAAATTTTAAAAGAGGAGATTGCTAGTCATCACCTAGGAGTGGGGCTTAAGGACTTTAGGTTGTATCCCTGGCTTTTAGGGTATATTCTATTTACTGGTTTTTCACATAATAAGGTGTAGGAGTGAGTTGACAACCCTGAGCTGAACTTAATTATCTTCAGAAGCAGAATTAAAATTTTAAGTATGGATGACATTTTGTCCTTTCTCACTGAAGCTTGTCAGAGAGCTCAGCTAACAGGTTGTGCAAAATGCTGGAAAGAAGATTTATCAATTGATACACCAGGTTGCAAAATCATTGTCCCTTTTTCCTTTTTTTTTTGACTAGTGTAGCGAAATGCAGGTCAGTTCACACCACCACCTATATGCATTTTGTAAAAGCTCAAATGAGATGCTTTTATGTTATCTCTACCTAACAGAAAAGCTGCCTGGAATTGAATTTGATGGAATATTTGTTTTTCCCTGACTATCCGTTTAGGCATTCATTTGCTATCTCTGCAATTTTGACAGCTGATTTAAAAAGATATAAACATGAAATAAATAAGTGTAATGATTGTATATATATGCAATAGAGAGAGATAACCACCCAGTCCCCTGGAAACATGCTGTTTTGATGCTTGTATATATGCTTACCAGGCTTATTTATATGGCACCTTACCAAAGAAAATTGTGCTTCTCTTTCTCTGAAGAACCAATATTGTTCACCACCAGCATCCTAAAAAGTCATACATGGCCACCTAGCCTTGCTGCCATTGACAGTAATGTTTGTGCTTGCAGACTGGCTATTGCCCTCTTGCTGTTGTGCAATGTTGGCTTTAGCCTTTTGCTCACATTCTCAGTTGGGTCAAAGAAATGTGGTACCCAAGGTAAGGTTGGCAATCTACATTACCCACACATACATTTTGGGTATCACTAGACCATTATCTCCATAATTACTGGCAGATGTAGACAAAATACCGGCAGGGTGTAAATATACTTTGTGACAGCTGTGCTGACCACACTATTTTACAAAGGTCTGTGATCTTTAATTTTGGATAACAAGGCACAATAAACATTTTTTTAGAATTATTTCCCCTAAAAAAAATAAACTGAAAAAAATGTTTTCCCTCTTTTACTTGAAATGTATTACATTTGTTTGCAGATCATTTATTCCTAAATGCCAAAAGCTGTCATACTTATTTAAGTTGGCAAAGTAATATATCCTCTCTATTTCAGGCTATGAGAAAACATAGAACCACTAAATAACAACAAAGTAGTAGCTCTTTAATGTACTCCTTATCTTATAATTAGAACAATACAAGTATATTAAAAAAATGACATTATGGTGGTTCTTTAAAGAAAAATTATTTCAGTAGGTGCCAAGTAACCTTCAGAATTCAAGTAAACAGACTCAATTGGAATCACAGTTTGTTTCACAGTTCCTCCAGTTGGAATTATGCATTTTTTGGTACTTTATGTCTTCTTTAATTCCTTTCTTGCCATTGCCATCTCTTTCCGATTGCATGAAGCACCAAAGCATTTAAATTCTCCATGACTGGACAAGATTAGAATTTGAATTCTTAAAATAGCACTGGAGAGAGTTTTAAAATATTTTTGAACCAATGGCGTAGATACCATTGCAGGGGGAGGGGGGCACATGTTATGCATGTGGTGGAGGAAGACCAATAAATAGAATTTTTCTGTGGTCGAGTTACGCTCCAGTTTTGTGCTGTAACCTGGGAGTAGTGATGAGCAGATCTGTGCCGCTTTACTTCGGCAAAAAAACTGCAAAACTCCAAAAAATTTTGCAAAAAGTCAGAGTAATTTTGATGTGCAACAATTTGTATGCATGCACCAATTTTTATATGTGCGACTCTTTTCTCCAAATCAGAGCCGGATTAAGACTAAACAGGGCCCTAGGCAAGGTAGTGCTTCTGGGCCCCCCCATCTCGAACCACCTAAAGTTACAGTTGTAAAATAAGCACTGCTATGCTAACGCATACCTCCCAACATTTTGGAAATAGAAAGAGGGACAAAAAAGTTGGTGCACATAGTGCGCCAATTTTTTGACCCTGCCCATTTTCTGGCCACACCCCATAATTACCATGTTCAAAATTTGGCAGGTTATGAAAGTTTGAACATATTTCTGTGTTTTTTTTTTTTATACAAAAAGGTGGTAAATGGAACATTTTCTAATTGGTCCAGTGTTGTTAGTGGAGTACCGCAGGGCTCTGTACTAGGTCCCTTGCTTTTCAACTTGTTTATTAATGACCTGGAGGTTGGCATTGTAAGTACTGTTTCTATTTTTGCAGATGATACTAAATTGTGCAGAACTATAGGTTCCATGCAGGATGCTGCCACTTTGCAGAGTGATTTGTCTAAACTGGAAAACTGGGCAGCAAACTGGAAAATGAGGTTCAATGTTGATAAATGCAAGGTTATGCACTTTGGCAAAAATAATATAAATGCAAGTTATACACTAAATGGCAGTGTGTTGGGAGTTTCCTTAAATGAGAAGGATCTAGGGGTCTTTGTAGATAACAAGTTGTCTAATTCTGGGCAGTGTCATTCTGTGGCTACTAAAGCAAATAAAGTTCTGTCTTGCATAAAAAAAGGCATTAACTCAAGGGATGAAAACATAATTATGCCTCTTTATAGGTCCCTGGTGAGGCCTCATCTGGAGTATGCAGTGCAGTTTTAGACTCCAGTCCTTAAGAGGGATATAAATGAGCTGGAGAGAGTGCAGAGACTAAGTGCAACTAAATTAGTTAGAGGGACGGAAGACTTAAATTATGAGGGTAGACTGTCAAGGTTGGGGTTGTTTTCTCTGGAAAAAAGGCACTTGCACATTATTGGACATTATAGACAAATAGCAGGGGACCTTTTTACCCATAAAGTGGATCACCGTACCAGAGGCCACCCCTTTAGACTAGAAGAAAAGAACTTTCATTTGAAGCAACGTAGGGGGTTCTTCACAGTCAGGACAGTGAGGTTGTGGAATGCACTGCCGGTTGATGTTGTGATGGCTGATTCAGTTAATGCCTTTAAGAATGGCCTGGATGATTTTTTGGACAGACATAATATCAATTGTGATACTAAGCTCTATAGTTAGTATGGTATGGGTATATAGAATTTAATTAAAAGTAGGGAGGGGTGTGTGTATGGATGCTGGGTTTTCATTTGGAGGGGTTGAACTTGATGAACTTTGTCTTTTTTCAACCCAATTTAACTATGTAACTATGTAACTAACTATATATTATAGTTTTGCACAGTTCCACTCCCAGAGACCCTTTACAAATTTCTTTGCCCCAAATCAATTTTTTTGTAGTTTACTTTTTGTAGTTTTTTTTTGTAGTTTTTTTTCTCAGTTCTGTCTGCCCCCTCCCTGCAACAGTTTAACAGTCCCACACACTGCCCCAGCAGACCCACAGACCCTTTTCAATTTTATCCCCAGAGGCCAAATCACTTTCAAATGGCTACAGAACAGCCTGCCAGCCTGGCCTGTCTGCCCCTCCTCCCCCCTTACAAGCCAAGCCAGTCAGACAGTCCCAGACCCAGTTTTCAAAAATATATTAAAACAATTTAAAAAAAAAATTTCAGCCTGCAGCAGGCACAACAGGCACTGCCACACACTTGCTGTTGCTGCATAGAACGACGGACCAGGCACAAAAAAATAAATAGGCCACAAGGCAAAACACAGATTTACTGTATATAGGAGCTCCTAACAAGGTAAAGTTTATGCAACAACTGCAGTTCTCCCTGTGCACACCCAGGCTTTTATTGGTTTTGGCGATCCTCCCCCAGTGATGCAATGGTGGCGTCAGTACGCCGCTCGTCGGTCGCGCGCCAATATGAGCCCCCTAGAGCTAGGTGGGCGCCTAGTTTCGTCAACATTTTTTTACACACAACAGTTTTTACAGGTGCAACTTTTTTGTTGCATCGAATTTTGCTGTGGCAAATTTTTGTAGCAGTTTCTCAAAAAAAATTTGCAGGTGGTGCAATGCGGAAATTCGCTGCAAATCCATGCCTGGTGAATAAATTCGCCCATCAATACCTGGGAGGACTAATTTGTGTGTGTGTTATTAGCCTTACTGACAAACAATATTAGATTCAATTTATAATGTAATGTTTTCATTCATAACTAAATACCAGGGCTGTCTAGTTGCAGGTCCCAGGACAGTTGTGTCCCTCCAAGGGATTTTTATGCCCCCCAGTCTACTCAAAGCCTCCATAGACTTTACTTTGTGACATGATCATTTGAATTCAGTCAGGCCCTTAAACATGCTATATGAGAATTCTGCCCATTACATGTATTAAAATAGCACTGGAATAAATCATTGTTTTTGGTTCTGACAGCTGAAGGATACTTTGCAATTATATTTTGTAGGTACTGTATGTAAGAAACTGTGACCTTTATTAACTCATCAGTATGCTAAATGTAATTTAGGAATCATTGCAACTATTTAAGGCACAATTACTAACAAAAGGTTTCTGAAAATGTCTATCACTCTTTATGCTCAGTTAAATTGAATTTGCAACAGTGGCAAATTAGGTTTCTGATCGCTCTCTGCTGCATTTTATGGCTTACCAGGAGAAAGTTTATCAGGGACTTTTGCTTAAATAATCTAAAATTAATAAGACTGCAGCTCCTGGGGTGCTTTAACCCTTGATAATACTTGTCAAATGCTAGGAATTTTAGTTCAGCCACATTTTGGGGACATTATACTGCTACTGAAGGTTCATTCATTTGGTTCATAAAAATTAGATTTCAGTTATACAGTTTGGACATACGCTTGCCAGCCCTGTCAAGGCTCTAACACCTCTCCTATTATGCCTAATATGGCCATTATCCCCACTGCTACTATAGACACTATCTCTCCCTATTATACCTGCTATTATTTCCATTGAATCTGAAATGCTAATGTTATCAAGTAATTTTACAATTATAATCCTGTTGGGGTTCTTCAGAACAGTTAATATGCCCCAGTTGTAGTGAGTTGAAACCTGATGATACACTTTAATGGAAACTGCATATTTATCTTCTGGGACTTCTTGTGTCCATAACTACCTACTCCATCTCATTGCATCATTGTGCTTTACCCCAAATTTAAAAGATTTGAAGTCCAGGTATGACTGTAAAGAGGTAAATGCTCTTATTACTATAGGCACAGAATACAGAACAGTTCACATTGTTTATTCATTTTTATGCCTCTCTTGTATCTGGAGACTTTCCCAGGACTTAGGGGCAGATTTATCAAGGATCGAATTTCGAAGTAGAAAATACTTCAAAATTCGACCATCAAACTTCGACCATCAAACTTCGAATATCGAGCGATCCGAAGGATTTCAGCGATTGGTAGAAGGATTTTACTTCAACCTCTAAAGACTTATACCCTATAGGCTAACATAGGACTTCGGCAGGTTTAATTTGGCGAAGTATTGTCGAAGTCGAAGTTTTTTTAAAGAGACAATACTTCAATTAACGAATGGTCGAATATTCAAACTATTTTACTTCGTAACGAATTCGAAGTCGTAGTATCCTATTCGATGGTTGAAGTATCCAAAAAATTATTTCAAATTTTTTTACTTCGAAAATTCCCTCAAATTCACTTCGACCCTTGATAAATCTGCCCCTAAAATTTCAGTGGGTCGGCTGTGTGCTTTGCACATATTTCCCTGTTATTGAACTGAACCATAACATGTAAAAGCTCTCTCTGCTTTTATTACTTTGAATGTGATCTAAAAATGGAAAGTGTGACAAATGTATATAAATGTATTTTAATATAACTGCAGCAATAGGTAGCACTTTATGCTTATAATAACTGAACATTTACAAGTTCATGTTTACAAAGCACAATGTAGCTTTTTAGCTTTTTGACGTCAACTTTGAGAACCATAAATTGGTTTAGAATTGATAATGCAGTGTATTTGAGTAAAGGTGTATGGTCTTAAAACAGCCGACCATTATCGGCAGAAGACTAGGATATCGGTCGGCTCGTCGATTGGACTGGACGGAAAATTTTGATCGGATGCCTTTGAAAGCACACAAACATCGGCCATTGTTAGTGCTGAATCATCAGATACAGGTAGAATTCTATTGTTTCTACCTGTATATCTGACAATTCAGCTCTACATGTGTGTATTGAAACAAACAATCTTTCTTGGAAAGATATTTTCCAAGAAAGATCATAATTGTTACGTCTATGGCCACCTTTAGAGATATAACTCTAGATAAGCCACTGTTCTAACTATTGTGAATGACTGCACTTAGGGGCAGATTTATCAAGGGTTGAATTTCGACTTCGAATATCAAAGTCAAAGTTTTTTTACATCTTATTTGGGCATTTACGATTGAAGTAAAATCATTCGAACGATAAAATCCTTTGAATTGAAGGATTCGAAGGGTTTTATCCATCGATCGAATAATTTTTCTTCGACAAGTCAAAGTTTTTTTTAAAGAGACAGTACTTTGATTATCGAATGGTCGAATATTCAAACTACTTTACTTCGAATCGAAGTTGAAGTTGTAGTATCCTATTCGATGGTCGAAGTATTTATACATTTAGAATTTCAAATGTTTTTACTTCGAAAATTCCCTCAAATTCACTTCCACCCTTGATAAATCTGCCCCTTAAAGGAGAAGGAAAGCTACAGAGGCATTTTATTGCCAATAGATTAGCTGCAATAGTGCAAGCTAGAATGCTATATTTATTCTGTAGAATGTTTTACCATACCTGAGTTAACAGCTCTAGAAACTCTCTGTTTGTTTAGAATAGGAGCTGCAGTATTAATGCGGTGTGACATCACTTCCTGCCTGAGTCTCTCCCTGCTCTGGGCACAGATTACAGTAGAGAAGGGGGAGGGGGAAGAGGAGCAAACTGAGCATTCTCTTGCCCAGGGCAATGAGGTTTAAGCTGAAGGCAGGAAGTCTGATACAGAAGCCCATGTGTACACAATCGAAGGAAAGAAATGCAATTTTTCTTTTGACAGGGGACTCAGAGCAGCACTATTTTGGGGGGTTTACTGGTATATTTAGATGGACCTTTCTGATAAGGCTTACATAGTTTTAACCTTTCCTTCTCCTTTAATGTCCTGCCCGGCTTTGGTTAACATGCTGACTTATTTTTCGACTGGGTATAAATGTTGTTTTCTAATAACCTACCTATCTTGGTGGGTAGGATATCATTCAGAAGTATTTACACAATTAAAAAAAAGTAAGCTTTTGTTGCTGGGTTGTCAACAGAATGAAAACATTGATCTAATACACTCTAAAGGCCCTTTAGACCAACTCTGCAGTTTATCTGTCAATGAATGGGGACCTAGAATAAAGGTGGTCATACACTATAAGATCCGCTTGTTTGGCAAACTCTTTCCCCTATATGCTCACTTAAGGTGATGATATCAGGCTTTAGTCCAATCATTTGGCACAACAGATTACAACAGCATGTGTATATATAGAGAGAGGCAATACTTGTTTGCTTGAGTCAGCTGGGTTCCTCAATATAAAAGAAATATAAGGTGCACGTACCATCAGTGTTCCATCCTCCACCATTAATCCAGAAAAGAAGTTTTCGTACAGCCCTAATCAATTTAAAATGCCTTTATTGGTACATTTTATGGCAAACAGCCTGGTCTGCGACGTTTCAGGCCTTCAGGCCTTTTATCAAGCTCTGGAGAGCTGTTTGCCATAAAATGTACCAATAAAGGCATTTTAAATTGATTGGTGCTGTACGAAAACTTCTTTTCTATATAGAGAGAGGACCTCATCAACTAGCCGATGTAGTTCCGACTGGAAAATCAAACTTGCCTGATCCTTATCTGGACAATTTTTAGACAGATATCAGTCATATGGGCTCATAGATAGAAAGCAATTTATGCCCAAATGTCTGTGTTTTTGTCAAGGGTCATAGTAACACCTATTATGTAATTTGTTCTCAGAAAATAATACGCACTGAATAGGATTTACCCAAAAGAGCAGGATTTGCGCGTCACTTTGGAATCATACAGATGGTGGGCTTCGCTGCAGGTGAGACAGTGGCATCCCCGCCACCTGCCAGGTATTTTTATTACATTACCCCCCCCCCTCTAGAGGGGGCCATCGGACCCCCAGGCCTACCAGGAAACTTGGCATGAAACTGACGTTTAAGGTGGTCAGCATGTACATCGGAGGCTGGTACCCAAGATCTCTCCACGGCCCCGTAGCTTTTCCAGTGAACCAAATACTGTAATCTGCCTCTGGAAAGATGGCAATTTACAAAACTTTGCACCAAGTTCTTGGCCTGACCTTCAACAGACACAGAGGAGGAGGAGAAGACTGTCAGACGCTCCTGGCAGGCTTTAATTTAGAGACATGAAAAGAGTTAGAAATCTTAAATTCAGGAGGTAAATCTAGCCTCACTGAGCTGGGATTAATAACCTCGGAAACTGAAAATGGACCTATGAATTTAGGTCCCAATTTTGCGTAAGGAACTTTCAGTGGAATGTCCCAAGAGGATAACCACCTCTTATCACCCACCTGATACTCAAGTGACAGTTTATGACGTCTGTCAGACGCCCTCAGTAATATGAGGGAATATGTAATATCCTTCCAAGAAAATAGACAAGTACTTTGGCAACAAACTTTGCTTACCTTGGGGCAAATTCACTAAGATGCGAAGTTGCGCCAGGCGCAACTTCGCCTCACTTCGCCGCACTTCGCCAGGCGTAGTTTCGCCAGGGCTCCGCAAATTCACTAAAATCCGAAGTTGCGCACAGGGGTAGCGTAAGGTTGCGAAGTTGCGCTAGCGTTGATTCGCTATATAAAGCGAAGTTACGCTACCGAAGGCTAATTTGCATACGGCGCGAAATTCAAATTTCAATGGAGGAACACGTATCTGCACTACAAATGCCTAGAAAACCTTCAAATCAGCAAATAAAAATTTTATTTTGCCCTACACATGTGCCCACTGTCTAGGTAAGTTGCCATGAGTCAGGAAATGTATGGGGGAGGAAGGGGAGCCCCAAAAAATTTTCGATCTTTTTCAGCCTATCAGCCATCATGTAGAAAACACGCCAGCGTTTTTTGGGAAAAAAATTGACTTTTTTTTAAAAAATCCCTATCTACTCTATTGCGCTTCGCCAGATCTGAGGTGGCGAAGGAAGTCTAGCGTAAAAGGTAGCGTTCAGTACACTGCGCAAGTTAGTGAATTTGCGTAGTTTCGTCGATAGCGAAAATTCGCCTGGCGTAAGGTTGCGAAGTAACAATAGCGAGACTACGCCAGCGTTCGTTAGTGAATTTGCGCAGTAGCGAAAATGCCAAACGCTAGCGAATTAACGCTAGCGTTTGGCGCTTCGCGGCTTAGTGAATTTGCCCCCTTGTGTCCAGAGCTCCACACACACACACACACACACACTTTTTTTAATTGTAGCCTTTTGCTTGCTCTGTGACTTCTTACAATAGCTGTTAAAGTTATTACCACCATTTGGAGCCAATTTGGCGACACAGTTTTAGGACTGTGGTGAGTGCATCCCTTATTATTGCAAGTCTGCTTTTATATTTTCAAATAAGGGGGGGGGGGTCACTCAAGCCAACAGATCAAGTTGGATTAACAGTAATTTAAATCTGCCAATAACCAGAATTGAGTAATTAAAAAAAGCCCAGAGTGTGGATTACTTTCCAATGAATAGATCATTCTAAACTGGGCCCAGTCTATTAAAAAGGAATGTTAACCTTCGTACAATTTGTTTCAGAATTAATATTTGTTGTAATTTGAATCATATGTTCAATAAGGATTAATTTAGAACAAAACACAACTTTTTCAAGGACAGTAACACTTGATTCCTACAGTTTCCTTACAGCATGTGATGTGATGCAAATCCATCTATAAGAGAGAGCATAGGGTCCTTAGTTTCTAATATCTTTTAAACACTGTGAAAACACTGAACACATGTTTTTTAATTAAACCTTGTTGTAAATATGATTTAAATGAAAAATCTATTGATTTTAAGCATCTTGTGTGAAGGTCAATATTCCCTTTCACATGCATTTAATTATTTATATTGTGTTCTGCTAGATTTTTACCCTTGTTACTATAAAAACATAATTAATGGAACTTTCCAGAGGGCATAAGGGTATCCCTTGAGATTAAATTATATTTCATTTTACAGGCTTTCCATTGTTAGAACAGAGGCATTGTCTTCCAAATATAACAGATAGATAGAAGTCAGAGTTGTGATTAATACACAGTACAATTATGAACTTGGGACTAGTTTGTTTTGGACAGCTTCAGATGATGTTTTTTCCCCCCTATGCAGCAAATTCACTAACCGGCGAAAATTCACCACCGCTGGCTTTGCGCACATCGCAACACTTCGCATGCGTAAATTCGCCTGGACAACTCTAATTCACAAAGATCCAAAGTTGCGCACAGGGTACCGAATGCTGGCGTTGGCTAATTTGCTTACGGCGTGTAGTTAAAGTACAATGGGCGTATATGCTGCAGCAAAGACATTACACTACACAAGGCCAGGGAACCTTAATAAAATTAAAGAGTTGTTATAATGCCCTACACATGTGCCCACAGTTTAGTTTAGGTGCCATATGTTATAAAATGTAGGGGGGAAGTAGGGTACCCCAAAAAAAAATTTCGATCTTTTTCAGCCTATCACCCTGTAAAAAGGAAAAGACACCAACTTTTTTTTGAGGAACTCCTATCTACTCAATTGCACTTCGCCTGGTCTGAGGTGGCGAAGGCAAGTCTGGCGATAGAGGTAATGGTCAGTAAAATCAAAAACTTAGTGAATTTGCATAGTAACGCTCTTTCACCAGAGCGAAAAATTGCCTGGCGTTAGAGTGCAGACGTCATGCTGGCGAATTTTCGCCAACGTTAGCCACTTCACACTTTGGTTAATTTTGCCTATGGCTCATCTAGATACTAGGTCAGAATTATCTGAGAAGAGGTTTAACTGGTGGCCATGATTTTATTTGACCTAAAGCACTTATTTTAATTTTTGATCAATAATTTTCCTTCTGTCAAGTTATAGTGACATCCCCCCTGAAAGTGTTGTTGTCCCTCAGTAATAAAACCTTTAATCATTATTTCCAAGTTGCACTCCCCAAGCAGCTGCCGGGCAGAAAATTAAGCACAGCATGAAAAGAAAAGGTGCGTTGAGAAGATAATGTGGTCTGTATGTGCAACATCTTATCCGTCAGCAGGATTTGAGTAGTGTGTAGGTAAATCCTAGTAAATCACTTCTAATCCTCATACACAAATGCCATTATGTTCATGTGGGATCTGACGCAACACAGTTGCTGAATTGGTACAGCTAATTTGCTTTGAAAGAAATTAAAACCTGAACCATGTGATTTAACTATAATGTTCCTTAGTTCAATCATTTGGATAGTGTTGAATTAAAAAAAAGCCTCATAAAATGGCATGGAAGTTGAAATGCTATTCTAGGCATCTACCTCCCTCTAGAGCCTGGTAGAGAAGTTTCTGACTGGAGAAGCCTCAATTCATTTATTGTACAGGTATGGGATCTGTTATCCAGAAACCTGTTATCCAGAAGCCTCTGAATTACAGAAAAGCCGTCTTCCATTATATCCAAATAATCCAAATTTTGAAAAGTGATTTCCCCTTTCTCTGTAATAATTAAACAGTACCTTGTATTTGATTGAAACTTAGGTATAATTGATCCTAATTAGAAGCAAAACCAGCTTATTGTGTTTATTTAATGTTTACATGTTTTTTTAGTAGACTTAAGGTATGAAGATCCAAATTACAGAAAGATTCCATATCCAAAAAACCCTAGGTCCCAAGCATTCTGGATAACATGTCCCTTACCTGTACTAAAGTTTTTTAAGGGCCATCCCTAAATGAGCAAGAGTCCAGGCATATCCCCCTGTCTTTTTGCATGCAACTAAATATGGCAGATTAGATTAATGTGGGGGTCAGTGGTCAGAAAGGGTATTATATATATATATATATATATATATATATATATATATATATATATGTAGGCAAAGTTTGGAGCAGGACAAGATAATAGCACACATTGAGTATCAGGCACATATCAGGACAGAATGAAATGGTTTATCATAAGGATTGTGTTGGTAACTCCCTTCTGCAAGCTTACTCTTGCCTCTTATTTGTTAAGAGGAATTCCTTTAGGACAGTTCTATTGGCTGCGTAGAAATTGCATTACTGATGAACATTTTATTATACAGATGTGTAATCTTAGAGAACGTTTAATGGATTGAGGCAATTCTATGAAATCTTTGGTTGTTGCTTTTCAAAAGGCCTAACAATTGGATAGGTCTGCACTACTTGAAGACAGGGCCCCTTCGGGTGGTCGTGTTCATGATAAGAAAGGTATGCCTGTATTTGTTACAACTTAAAGCAAACAATATTATTAAGAATATATTATTAAGAATCATTTGTCTGTGCTTTTTAATGATCTCAGACTGGTCTACAATCTTGCAAGATGGTTGTAAGTCTTGTTAATTGACTTCAAATGGTTGTAAGTTTGTTTTTGATTGTCACTTTGGGTAATACATTTTCCCCCACTCTCTTGAGATCGATATCTGTGAATGTCACTTGGCTAAATACCAAAGAGACTTATCCCTTTGGGGCCCACAGATGTGTTACATGTGCACAAATTGAGTGATTGGTTAATTTCAAGAGTACCGTTATAGGAAAGACCTATGAAATTTGAGTATGCCCTAATTGTAATTATATTTATTCAGTAAGTCGGTTGCACATTTTAATCTTTGAAATGTAGAATGCGGGAGTACATTGGGGGGTAGATTTAATATAGGGCAAAAAGTGGCCATCACTAGCGAAAATTCACCAGAAATCCCATCCACAAGGACATTGCCAATTTACTACCAGGTGTAAAAGACAACTCACTAGTGAAAGATACTGATATTAGCGCAGTTTTGCGCCCTATCGCCAGGTGAATTTTTGCTCAGGTGAATCAATCGTTACTCCACAAGTTCACTAAAGTGAGAATTTTACAGAACATTACCTCTTTCGCCAGCTTAGACCTGGCGAACTGATAAGATAAAGCTACATCCTCCTCAATCTTATTTCAGTGAATCCTGAATGCCGAAATGTTATTAAAATGATAAGAAAACGCTGCTGTTATTTAATATTTTAAAGTGGGATTGTTTGGATCTCGTTTGTCTTTATTTTTCTGCCTTGAACATTTTTAATAACAAGTGGCCACTTCAAGCATTTCCACCAACATCTCTAATAAAGTTATATATAAGACCTATATATACCCACCCTATTCAAATTGACATAAGCGTAAGAGTACTAATGAAGTTTCACTAGGCAGAAATGAACCTTAGTGAAAGTATGACAGGAAATGCTCGTGCTGACAATTAACGTTAGTGAAACTTCGTCCGTTGAGACGCAACTTCACATTTTTGTGAATTAGCATAGTGGTAGCAAATTTGTGGCGCAAAGTCTTCACAGGGGAAAATTCACCCTTTAGTGAATTTGCCCCTTTGTATCTAGGAATACTATCAGTACAATCTCGAGACATCTTTTGCAATGTAGAGGAGGTGATGTTTCTAATTACAAATTCAATTGATTGACAGAGCTACACCGGATGAAAGGGATGGAGACATGCTTAACAGGGATGGGCGAATTTTTTCGCCTCGTTTCGCCGAAAAAATGACGCCCATAGACTTCTATGGTGGCGTGCGTCAAAAAAAAAGACGCGCGTCAAAACAGTTTCGCTGCGCGACAAAATTTTTTTGACGCCCATAGACTTTAATGGGCGTCTGCGACATTTCGCCGGCGGCAAATTTTTGTCGAAGCGAAACGGGTCAAATTCGCCCATCCCTAATGCTTAAGAATCTGTTGCACTTTGAGGTTAAATGGATTTTTCTTACTTGGCACACCCAACCCCAATGGTCTCAATTCAGTGTTTGATATTAGATGTATAAGGAGCAAGCCTTTTATTGTGCACTTGCCTATTGATTTTATGTGCATCGTATTCATTATGCTTTCTCATTGTAAGTTTTCTTAGGATGTTCGTTTGTTGATTAATTTGTTCACTCTTACTTATTTTAGTTTATATCGATCTGTTTTTTTTTTTTTTTGTGATTATGTTTTTTGTTATTTTTGCAATGGTTCTTTATATGTAAATTGCTTTTCAATGCAAATCACTTTGTGTGGTTATATGATGTAATTGCCTCATGACTATTTAAACTTTATTCACATCTCTAATTATGCCAACGATTAAGTGCCCCTGCATGTGAATTGCGTCAGGCCTTTGGTTTTAATGGATGAATAAAATCAAGTTTTAACGGACATCTGGTTCTTTGTCTGGAGTGTGCAAAGCTGGTAGCAGACATAATATGGTCAGAACTAAGGCAAAGGTTAGCAAAGCAAGCAGAAAGAGTACAGATGTAGGGACTTCACAGAGCAAAAATTATGGCTGCTGGCCCTGCACATACCTTTTGAGTAGCACTTCCCATAAAGCTATATTTCACTGGAGCTGGTTGTGAATGGGCAAGTACTTTCATTAATATCATTTGTGATTATTTTACTGCTCACTGTGTGCAAGCCTACTAATTGTACTTTTTTTGAGTTGCAAAACTCACTACTTTTTAGCACAATGGACCCCTGTACCAAAAGCATCTTAGCCACACAGTAAGTAGAGGTTACCCTTTGCATGATGCTTTCTATAGAAGCTCAGTGGAGCTCAGTTATAAACACTGGGCAAATTTGCACCTGGGCAGTAGTCCATAGCAACCAATCTGTCATTAGCTTTTTTTCAGCCAGCTGTAGGTTGAAAACTGGATGCAATCATCTGATTGGTTGCCATGGGCTATAGCCCAGTGTTTATAAATAACCCTCAGTGTCACTTTGGCCTTACCTTTAAATACCTTGTACATTTGGTTTGTTGATATTAAGGGGGTTATTTATCAAAGTCCGAATTTTTGATTATTTATTTTAAAAAAGTCCAACCAAACTCGAATCAATGATTTCACCTTATTTATTATTTAAAAAACACGATAAAATCAAATGAAAATCTGAATCATTTCAGATATTTTTCCCGAATTGCTTGATTTTTTCTGTCTTTTTGCCGTAAAGTCAGAAATTTCGGATTTTTGCCCAAAAACCCCAAAATATTCGGATTTTCGGGCTAATTCCAGTGCAAACCACACATCCAAACAGGATAGGGGACTCTCTCATTGACTTATACAACCTCGGCAGGTCTGAGATGCCGGATTTTAGGATTCTGACTTTTTGCAGCATTGGGCTTTAATAAATCCTGAAGTGTTTTGCATGTGGACTTTGCTCCTAATATATATACTGATGATACTGGTCTACTAACCCATAGCAACCAATAAGTAGGTACTATTCACTGGACAATTATATAAAAAACATGCCCGATGCCATGGGTTACTAGACAAATGTCGCATCTTTTATTACATTACCCTGTAAGTTTCTTGCGATTTTGGGTAGGTAAATTAGAACACGTATCATACTTTACTCTTTTCTTTGCTTCCTTTACTCAGAGGCCTCTTTTGTACATGTTTATATATATTATTAAAACAGTGATAAATACATCAAGTAGATAAAATGTACATGAAAAAACAGCTTTGTAAAAGTAATCTTTCCTTTCCAATAACAAACAGTATAAATCATCCTATGTACAGGCAGCTTATACTGAAATCACCTTTCATATCTCTATCCGTATTGGATAACAAATCTTTTCATATACAATAATAAAAGCTGAAATAGATATCTTACATTCAACAGCCATATGTTAGCAGGAATTAGCACTATGCTGAAACTGTTTAATACAAGAAAGATTACACTGTAACATATAATGATAAGTAGATTGTCTGTCTTTGAGCATGTATGTACCCTGCCCCCCCCTCAAGAAAGAAAATAAATATACATTAGAAGCAACAGTTGCTATGGGGGATTGAACTGCAGCATTTGGTTTCATTGATGGTGCTCGCACCTAGGAATACAGAATAGTTTATTAAAGGTACGGTACACATGTAGGAATGTTTTGTCACCTGGGAGTTTTTGTAGCTACGTAAGCTCAAAATCAGCCCACTTGAATCTCTTTGAAGGCTCTTTAAATCAGATACAAAATCTCATCATCTCACATAATGATATTAATTGAGGCTGTCACCTCACCAGTCCCTAATAAATGGTGCTGCTAGGCTTATACACCACCACTTATCTTTAGGTACTCACCAAACCATTTGTTACCCTTATCTACTGACCTACTCCTCAACTCCTTTCTAATAGGGCTGCTCATCTTCGCTGCAATTTTCTCCTATGTTCTGTCCTACTTAATTCCAAGATCTCTCTGCTGCTAAACAATCTCTTAAAATACATTTCTTTAGAGTAGTTTAAACTCTACAACTAGTGCAGCTTCAGTGTATTCTATTTTGCAATGTTTAGAATGCACATCTGTCACCTTGCCAACTCACGATCATGCCCATCCACAGACCTTATGTCTCATACCGATTTTCCTTTATATTGTACGCTCTATTACAATACATTGTGTACTGCCTACTGAGAGTATTAATTTGTGTCTATATAACACCATGTGCAATTCATATTACATAGCTAAACTCTGTTTTTATTTGGCTGTTTCTCTGTTCTTATTTCAGTTACTGGCAAATGTGGTAATGCCTAGGGCCTGTTTGTTTTCTCAGTTATTATAAGCAAGTATAAATTATGTTTTTTATTTACAATGACTCCTTATTTTAATATTTACAGTGTGGGACAGGGGTGGGGTCAAGGGCAGATTTCAATTCAATTGAGCGTTCCCAGCATAAGTTGCACTTCTAAGTTACGGCACGTCATGGTACAGTTGAATGCATTGCTGATTTATGGCAACTGTTTTGTTCATCACCTTGAGTGACAGTTTTTCCTTTGTGCATGTTGGCTGAACAAACCTGCAGAACAGGTCCTACTGGGTGACCCAAAGTGAAGCACTTATATAAATCCCAAATAAGCTATGAAAAAAGAACAGTGTTGTGTATACCAGTAGTGCTTTATAAAGATATGCATACATGCATTTGGCACACCTTCTAACAAAATGTCCTACTCTGCCTATTGCCTCTTTTACATTTGCTGATTGTAGAAATGATATTCCTGCTTGAATAACACTATTTCCAGTCCTTCCATTTATGCTTTTTATGGGCTGCTTATCTAAATGGAGTGTATGGATATAAAGTTTTAATATCTAATAACAACCCTTAGTAGTGATGGGTGAATTTGGACCATTCCCGGGAAATTCGCAAAACTGCTTACATTTTCGCACATACAGATTTTTTTTTACGCCGGCAAATTTTCGCAAAATTTATTAGCTGGCGGCGAATCGCAGAAATTTGCCGTGAATTCGCACCTGACGAATAAATTCGCCCATCACTAACCCTTAGGTCATCATATACAGCCAATCTCATTTGTTTGGAATAATATAATCTTGACTAGTTTGTTATCCTTGAATTAAATAGTGTACTGGTTAGAGAGTCATACTTTCCCCAAACAAGACATGTTCACCTATCAGTCCAAAAGGGACATACACTAGTTCATCCCATTAACATACTCCCTCCGGTACATGTCATAAAACATCCACAATTCTTCCAATGTAATGGTGCAAACCAACAATTCAAAGAAACCCATGGGTTAAAGTATCTTTAGCTTTTAGATCATCAAATGATCATTTCGATCTCTGATCTTATAGGGTTTCAGAGTCTACATTCTGTACAGTAGTTACTGATGCAGTCATTGCACAATGGTAGGGTATGTTGGGTTGTACAGCTGATGAAAGCCACAGCTACACATGTGTAGGTGGGTTTCCATTTTCACACGCATGTTTAAAACTTCCATGAAAGGTAGTCTGTCGAAATGTGAAGGAGTGGCCTCTCATTGATCCATCAGGTTGGCTGTTCTGAAGTGTATCCTTGCAACCAAAAAAAGTCATGAAGCCATGTCTGTAATTCTTGTTCATCCAACCATAAAGAAAGGGGTTGACAAAGGTAGAACACATTGCAATGACATGGAAAATGGTATAAAGGAGCTTATTCTCATGAAATGTTACAGTCCACTCCAGATCTATCGCCAACTGGAAGATATGAAAGGGGAGCCAGCACACAGCAAACACTACAACCATCAACACTAGCATTTTGGTAGTTTTTTTTCTTCTCTGCTGGCTCTCACTCCTGGTTGTTGGGCTGATATGGTTCTTTAATTTAAACCATATTCGGAGATAGGCATAACATATGACAGCAAGTGGTAAGGCATACTGTAAAATCAGCATGGACAAGCTATATATGGTGGAATCCCTGTTATATGTCCACTTTTCAGCACACACTGCTATCTTTAGATTGATGGGCGGCAAGTCCTCATACCGGTATTCCCTAAAAACAGCCAGAGGTATTGCCAAGATGGCAGCAGTTATCCAGGCAATGCTGATAATAAGAAAACTGAGATTCTTAGAGATCCGGCTGTTGAGGTGGAAAACGATGCACCAGTACCTATCCAATGCAATGACTATTAAGGTAATGGTAGAGACATTGACACTCATAGCTTGAGCATAAGGAAACAGATGGCACAAAACTAATCCAAATTTCCATTCGTCCATGAGTGTATACACCAGAGTAAATGGCAGGCAGAGACTGTCCACCATAAGGTCTGCAACTGCCAAGTTGGCAATAAAGAAATTGGTCACGGTTCGCATATTTTTAAACTTCACTATCATGTATATTACCAGGGAATTCCCAATCAATCCCAAAAGGATAATTAAAGAGTAAGCTGCAATAAGAATCACTTGAACCCCCACCAGCTTGGTGCTGTCCATCATGATATTGTTGGCACCATGGAAAGTATGGATAGATGTCGACATACTCTTTGAATGCAGTCCTCTTGAGCCCAGTTCCTCAGTTGGGTTAGTCTGCTTTAGTGTTCCCATTGCTGGCTGTTTTTTTGAAAAGCTGTTTTTAACTGATCTAGTAAGAAACAAAAAACAAATTTTTGGTGTTGCCTTAAAATGGTGTGCAAAGTTTTGCAACAAAGTGTAGCATTGGAAACATTACTTATCATGAAAATGAAAAACATAGTTTTTAGCACACATATGCCACATTGGACACATATCTACTTTATTTATCTCACCCTACCTCTGTGTAGAACCATCTTGTATAAACCCAAGAACTTCCTTTCAGCTGGAGCCCTGGTTTCTTGGTTTATAAGAATGGATATGAATACTCTCATTTATCCAGGTCATGATATACAGTCTAGTAGAATGAATTCAAACGCAAATTATGTCTAAATGTCCAGTTGCCTTTGAATTAGTTCTACTAAGTTCTTTTTATAAGAATGGCATTTCTAACAATAGGCATAGTGAAATATCATCCTTTCAATTCTGAACTTTGAGAAAAGTTCTGATTCTGAAAGGCTGGGTTTCTGTTTGAGCAGTTAGTATTTAAAAAAACCTTTAAATATAAAAGCATAAAAATATAGAGAAAAAACTAAAGACCACCCAGGTCTGATACATTTAGGTCTTTACCATGCTGCACATAAAAGAATCATAATTGTAATCACTGATCCCTGTTCCAGAGCTAATTCTCTGACTCCAGGTCAGAGGTACAAAATAAAAGTAAAATAGAATTTTTTAAATGAAATGAATAGCTGCAGAACACATTACAATATAAGCCCTGTTTATGCTAAACGTGAACATATTGCCCTTTATATATTATAGTGACAAACATATTGACAAAGTAAGATTATAGTGCATTTTTTTGCAGTTCAGCGCTAGTCTTTATATCATTTTCTTCTGCAGCAACACTTTTATGAAAAGGTGTAAAAAAGATTTCTCATTTATTTACAGTGCGTGAGGATGGGAAGCTGGCAGGGGAGACCTTGAGGTGCTTTTAGGAAATTTACTTTACAGATTCACCGCCGCAGTGTCTGGAATGCAGGGATGCTGTGGTTCCTAGCTACTCCAGGAATGTAAATACATAATGAATCATTAATATCCCTCCCCAGGGGGGTAGAAAATGTTCTGGCTTCTCACTTGGTAGTAGTATGTCCTACGGGTAACTGCTGATTAATCTAACAACCACACATTTATTTTAAGATTTGCCATCAGAACATAACATTTCTATTTGAAGAATAACAAAAATACCTATACCAGCGGTGCATTAAAGTGTGCAGCTGCCTAAAACATGACCCCCTTCCCAGCACATGTAATGATCCAGTAGCTCTGTTACTGGAGTTGAAGTATAGAGTACTGTATTATGTTTTCTAAAATAATGCTGATTTCTATTCACTGCAGGATACTGGGGCATTTTAATAAGCTCTTAAAAAGCTTCCTGTTTTGGGGTGCCATTCCCTTGGCCAGCCTATCCTCTATGACATATATATCTTATAGTAAAGTGCAGGCCAAATCCAAAGCCTGTGGGTCAGGCAGGTTCGGGCTGACATGCGCGCAATATCTTCAGGCCATGGGTGGTCTGAACTTTAGCCTACGTCCACCCTGTCCATGACCTTCTACTGCCCCATTTCCACCTTGGTGTGAGCTCTTTTATATACTCGTGTCGGTCATGGCCCGTCTCCTTCTGTCACATCATAGCGGGTGGGCATGTGCTGGGCCGGGTAAGGGTCGGGTACAGGTCGAGTTTTAGTCAACCAGCACATCACTAGTGTCTTGACGTAATAGAAAGATGAAGTGTCTTGACTTGCATTTCCCTACCAGTGTGTAGAGTAGGATAATTAAATTGGGTGTAAACCTTCTATAAATCTCTTCCACTGCATGACTACCTGATTAAATTATGGTCCATTACAAGTTAATTGGACCAGTATCAACTTTTTTTTATTTTGTGCAGATTTAATAACCTGGTGGGACCTGCCAGCCTAGACCTGCTCTCTGCTAGTAACTTCTGAACCCCATCCAAATACGAAGGCAAGTGAAAGGTACATGTGTGGGGAGAGGGGGCTTTTGGTTTCAAGCATGGACACCACTGGGAGCCCTGAAGGGGTGTTGTGGTCCCTGAGGTGGTAACCTAGGTGGCCCCCAGCCTCCCTAATCCGATGCTGTGGTTACTAGCCCCTTGAATACAACATTGCCTGTGTTAGAAAGCACTGTATCCAGTTTTAATACACATAGAGCATTTTTATTATCATAAAATAAACTTTATTACCAATGCAGTGACTTCATCTGGATTTGACTGTGAATAACTGCCCACTTAAAGATTATGGGAGAGTTTTATCTCTTTTGCAAAATCAAAAGTAGGGATGAGTGTATTGATCCAGAAGAAACTTCCAACTTGCAAGAAACTTAATTTACAGCAGATAACCTAAAGCTGGCCATTCTGATTTTATTCTTTGACTGACAAAAGTTTGGATAACAATCGTTTGTTTCGATGCCACAATCTTAAACTAACCATTCAGATTTAAATTGTAAGATGAAAGTAGGAAACATAAGAAATCAGATTATGCTGTAGCCATTAATTCAATAAAGAAATCACTTGAAAAAAGGCCACGCAGGCCTGAAACGTTGTTCGTTCGAGATCCAAGCCAGAAGCCCAATAAAGGCTTTTTAAGATTATACACAATTTGGATGGTGCTGTGATTTCGTTATTGAATTATCTAGTCAGTTGGAGTGGACAACCTTGCAAGTGCACCTGTCTATCGAGCTTGTGGTTTGGGTGAGTGCTGACCAATTGTTCCAGTTCCATGCAGTCATTAATTGACAGACAGCAATTGTATAAAAGTTATGTCAATGAAATAGTAGTGACAGCCACCCATGCAAAGATATTATTATTAACCAAAAGAAATTTTCCAACTTCTCCAATCGACTAAACGACCAATCGCCCTTAAACAACTGATCACCATGGTATGAAAAATGTTGGGATGATCCACAGGTTGTAATAAAAGTTGGTAAAGGAAAAAATATTCACAATATGAAACAAACAAATTTTCCTTTGCGCAAATTTAATATAGCTTTTGCAAACCCGTAAACTGTTTAGCGACCACTTCTGACAGTGGAAGAAGGTTTGCGAATTTTATAGTTTGTGCCAGTGCACAGTGAATGTAATACAACTGCTTACTGAAAAATTTGTTATGTTTGCTCTAAAAGATCGTTGAAGCACTCCTTAAAAGTGGGCAATGCAAATGAAAATTCACAATGCAATAACAGTTTAAGGAAAAGTATTACATTGCAAATTTTTATTCTTATTTGTACAAATTGTTTTGCTCTTTGCGACTTTTATTACATTCCCCCATATATCTTAACATATATATTACCATATATCTTAACAGCTATGGCCATCTTAAGTTATAATGGTTTCTAATAATTGAGTAAAAAAATCCTTTCTTGATGATTCACAGATTCAAATTATCAAATGAGCAAATTAGGATTAGAATGAATTGGTTTAGGTTAAGGGCACATGGGCAGATTCTGGGAGATTAGGCCTCACAAGGAAACTTCGTGCGACTTCGGAAAATGAATCGCTGCTATTGCCATGTTCATTATAACCGGCAGGAAGGTAGGGGAAGGCAGTTTTGGGAGATTGTCGCCCCGAAGAAGAGGAGATTTGTCACCGGGTCGACTAATCTCCCCGAATCTGCCCGTGTGCCCTTACCCTCATAGACCCAATATATGACACTGGGAATTTATTCGAGTGTGCGTATCCCCACAGCTGTTATCATTTAGAAATCATTTCCAGGGACAATATGCTACTGAGAAATTATCTCATAAAGGGAATTTCATCAAGAATGGGCAGAATGTTCCACAACTTTCTCTTACGCCTTCCCAATGGTCATAGCTATGCACAGATGTGTTCCAAGCCCCCCAATTTCAATAACTACAGGTTCCCAAATTGTGGACTGGCCCTATAGGGAGGAGGGAATTAATAGCATTAGCTGGGGGTGTCCAGAGTGAAGGTTAGTTAGGAAAATGTTCCTAAATTTGCTGTCATAGATACATCTGGAATGCCAGCTTAATGGTTAAGTAGAGCTAGGACTGAACTAGGGATGCACTGCATCGAGAATTTGGATTCTGTTAAATCCTTGAAATCATGTGATGATTATGTCACACAAACAAGAAAGTAAAAAAAAGTTCAACTGCACATGCAGTGAGCAGTTCTCTTTAACCCTTCCTAGCTTTAACCACTGGATTATTAAGATAAGAAAGCTGATCGGTTTTATACCAGGGACTATAGTGAATGCCTCTGCTGAAGCATACAATAAATTATCACCTAATTATACATCAGTGTAAAATGTTAAAAGCAGTGCAATAACCTGTACCATTATTGTGTCCAGTGACATGTAAAATATTTTACACTTCTGTTACACACTGTGTCAGACTGGCCCACCGGGATACCAGGAAAAGTCCCAGTGAGCCCAGGTGTCAGTGCTGCTAAATATTTGGTCTATTTCATGGCCATTCCCTATTTCTATGAGAAAAAGAGGCTAAATAGATGGAATAATCGATTATAATATGTAAAGAAACAAGACTAGTAGAATAGAGGTTAAGTGAGGAGAGGAAGAATAATAATACTGACAGTGAGCACTTCTGGCTTGGGATGGTGAATACTAATGGAGCTGTAGTAACAAGTTATGATGCAATAGGGTTGAGGTTGGACAAGAAATATTTTTTGCTGTGTACTGCAACTTGCAACGTGCCCATTTTTATATAACTTGTAACCTGCCCATATATAGCATCTGAAGAATATCTGAAGTTCCACTCTGGGAGGGATACTGTCATGGGAAAACACATTTTTTTCAAACCACATCAGTTAATAGTGCTGCTCCAGCAGAATTCTGCAATGTAATCCGTTTCTGAAAAGAGCAAACATATTTTTTTATATTTAATTTTGAAATCTGACATGGGGCTAGACATATTGTCAGTTTCCCAGCTGCCCCCAATCATGTGACTTGTGCTCTGATAAACTTCAGTCACTCTTTACTGCTGTACTGCAAGTTGGAGTGATATCACCCCCCTCCCCACCAGGAGCCTAACAACAGAACAGGAAGGTAACCAGAAAACAGCTCCCTAACACAAGATAACAGCTGCCTGGAAGAGCTGAGAACAGCACTCAATAGCAAAAAGCCAAGTACCACTGAGACACATTCAGTTACATTTGAGAAACAACAGCCTGACAAAAAGCAGTTCCATCTTTCTGAAATCACATGACCAGACAAAATGACCTGAGATGGCTGCCTACACACCAATATTATAAATTAAAAAATAGACTTGCTGTTTCAGGATTTACATTTTACATAGTAGAGTGAATAATTTGTAGTGTAAACAGTGTAATTTAGAAATATAAAATGACACCATAAAAATCATGACAGAATCCCTTTAAGTTTAAGAAAATTAAGGTAAAAAAGTGGGTCATAAGTGTAATTAAGACTTAATTAAATTAAATACCACAATTAGATTCCCAATAAATGATTGGCCTCCAAGTCAAAACACTGTGGACATGGCCCCTCCTCTTGTTATTAAAATTAAATCTCTCGCTGGAATCTTTAATTTTACAAGGGACATGAAAGGGGTAGCCTTTTTTCAATATCTTCAATTCCAGAAGCATCATGGAAACAATATGTGTAGCATTTTTATGTAGTGTCACCATTTATCAGTGCTGAAACAATGCAATATTGGGCACTGCAGCAAAATATATTTAACCGCCCCCAACATACTGTACATACAGCATGAACACACATCTACAATTTTAGGAAGATCTGTTTTGCAGGGAAGAACCTCTGCTTGGACTGCAGTGGCAGCTGGGCCTGCTTTTTTGTTGCTATCTGCTGCACAATTCTTCCAAAGGCTCACCCCATCAAGACCGAGAGGCCAAATTCTACTGAGGATGGTCTACTACTACTTTTATCCAGAGAATGGCCAACCTCTAGGAAGGTTCATACACCAGGTGGGACTTTCTATTCCACTAATCTTTTCATAGTACAACCCAAATATACACAGCTCAATCACAATGCACAATGCAACTCCATGTCTACACAGACATGCAAACACAGACAAAGATAAGCTTTAAATGTATACATGGTACCTGGTACTGTGTGACCCATGTAATAAATCGAGCAAAGTTTGCTACAGGTCTAATAATCCACAGCAACCCATCAGGTGGCAGCATTTACTGGTCTCCCCACTGGAAGAAGAGTCTAAAATGGTTATGTAAAAAAAATGATGTTTATGGCCACCTTTAACCATGTTTCATATGAACTTCAAAAATAGGAGCAAATAAATTCAAGAATCAAAAAAAAGTTTAGTTGTAGTTGTTCAACAGCATAAGAGAAATGTACAGGGAAAATAAAATGTAGTGGGTGTGAGAGTGACTGGAGAAAGCTTATGCTTATTTGATGTAATGTAGGTTTCTCCCTGGCATGTTCCATTGACTTGCTCATTATTCATATGCACTGCAACCATCTACATAGACACAGAAACAAGACTTGTCAAATGTTTAGGTCAGCCAGGCTGAACAAGCAGTTGAACAGGAGGTATAAAAGTGTGGAGGTGATAAACTAAAAGTGAAAAACACAGCAACTAAGTTATCCTAGAATAACATCCAAAATGTGTTTATACAATGTACAGATTCTTCAATCTAATCAGAAACCAACACTGCCCCAGGTCATTGTGGAGGCTGAATTTGAAGCTTAGCATGGTGTCACTAAAACTAGCTGGCTCTGTAACCTTGTTCTCACAGTTAAAATATTTTAAAAAGGAAAATTTTATTGTGTATTGAGCCAGTTAGTGAAATTGTTGTTTATGTTTTTTTTTCAGGAAGAATTTTCTACTAACCTTCTGGTTGCTTGTGTTTTTATTGTGTCTTCTAGCTGTGTTTTGTCAACCTACAACCCTGTCCTTTGCCTTCTACTTGGTGATTTTCAATAAACCTTTGCAAAAACGAGCCAAACTCAAGGCATAGATAGCATCTTGGCTGGTGGGGGAGGAACATAAACTATCCATGTTCGGCTTCAATCTTATTATGCTCCTGATAATTGTCATACGGTGAATGTTTCGGATGAATGATTTCAGAGATGTGCAGACTGGTTTAACAGAATACATATAACTTAAGATAATCATCTCCTCCTGACCTTCCACAGAAAGAGACAGACAGGATCTTGTTATGTATGGCTTGTGGTCAAAGCAGAAAGGAACTGGCTAAGCACTTAATTAAAAGAGATTCAAACTAACATGTCATTTCTTTCCACAAATATCATGTGTTCATTACGACTAATGATAGAACTACAGGTACCAAACATGTGATGTTACAGAAAACCCAATTAAAGTGCAAATACCAGATTCACATATTATTCCCATGCAAAATTAGCTTTAATGATCTGTGGAGAAAGTTCAGAATTGATAAGTAGACAGAGTAACTCATATACTCATATTCTAATTAAATAAATAAAATGAGTTCTAAAAAAGTTATCTATGTTTTCTTGTTTCATGTTTATGACAAGTGGTTGCATCCTTAACAATATGGGATGGCTACATAAGGATACACAGTATTGCGTAATGTTTGGAACCACTTGAAAAGTAAAGGTGTTTCAAAGTCAAGAGTTAATTCACATTGCTTTTTCTTTCAGTAGCTCAACTTTATGCAATCATGCCAAATGTCAGGGAGCCTAGCAGCTCCCAGAGGGAGTAGTCCGGACCAAGGAGGAAGCCAGGTGTTAAGTCCAATTATGCAGTACAAATAAGGATCAGGCATAAACGTAGTAAAATAAGGATCAGAGCCGGGAACAAAGCAGGGCTCAAAACCAGGAATCACATAGTCAATAATACACCCAGGTACTCATAGGATTGCAGACTTATAATTGGGCAGAGTTTCAGCGTCCAGTGCGCCCTTTTATTTTGAACTTTGGCGCCAGCGGTGATGTCACCACGCCTGCGGCATCACGCCATCTTGGATCTTGCGCTGCCGCCAGGAGAAGATGCTCCGCTGAGCGCTCCCGGTGGTCCTGACAGTAACCACCCACAGGGGGCCACTGGACCACCAAGTCTTGGCTTCTGGGGAAACTGATTGTAGAATGCCTTCACCAAGCGTGGAGCATGTACATCAGAGTTTTTCCAATGAACATTCTTTGGGACCAAAACCCTTACATTGGATTAGGAATTGTAGAGTCAAGGATCTTTTCCACTTCGTACTCTTGTTGGCCATCCACGGATAAAGAAGCGGGAGGAGATTGTTCCAAAGAGAAGCGATTAGTAATTGTCGGTTTCACCAAAGATACGTGGAACACATTGGGAATTCGCATCTCAGGGGGAAGCTGAAGTCTAACAGCCACAGGATTAACAATCCCCTCAATGGAGAATGGACCAACAAATCTTGGACCCAACTTGGGAGAAGGAACTCTTAAGCAAATGTTCCTAGTGGACAACCACACCTTATCACCAACTTTGTATGGAGTAGAGGACCTGCATCTCCGATCAGCAAAAGTCTTGTGCACTAGAGCACTCTTCTCCAAACTTGATTTGGTCGCAGCCCAAAGAGCAGACATATGGGCTGCATCATCGTCAGACAAAACGAAGGCTTGTAGGAAGGCTTGAGGGTGCTGTCCATACACAGTCATATACGGAGATCTTCCAGTAGAAGTGTGGCATGCATTATTATGAGCGAATTCCGCCCACTGGAGGAGATCAGACCAGTCATCCTGACAAAGGGAAACATGATTCCTCAAGAATTGCTCCAAAGCTTGATTCACGCGCTCCGCTGCCCCATTGGTTTGAGGATGATAAGCAGAGGAGAACTGAAGAGTGATACCTAAGTCTTTACATAAGGAGCACCAGAACTTAGCTGTAAATTGAGATCCCCTTACAGAGACTATCTCAGCCGGGAAGCCATGCAACCTGAAAATAAATTGGATAAAGAGCTGAGATAGTTCCACTGCTGAAGGAAGTTTTCGCAAAGGGATAAAATGTGTCATCTTGCTGAAGCGGTCAGTAACTACCCAGATCACAGTGTTCCCTCTTGATGGTGGTAGTTCTACAATAAAGTCCATTGCTAAGTGAGTCCACGGACGAGCGGGGATGGGCAGAGGTTGTAATAACCCGCTAGGGCGAGTATCTTTACGGATAGTCGGTCACCAGACTAGGCCTCGTAACAGCTCACGAGTCTTTTCAGGACCAGAATGTCCAGCTTGCTTGGAACAATGAGTCTGTTGTAGGATGGGCAGTTGAAGCTCAGAGGGTACAAATGACTTCCCAATGGGGGTATCCGTAGGAGAAGAAGACTGGCCAGCCAAGATTTGTTCAACAAATTGAGGGGATAGAGATGCAATAATTTTGACAGGGGGAATAATTATGGTTCTTGTCTTTCATTAAAACCATCCACTGGAGTGAAACTTCGGGATAGGGCATCAGCTTTCCGATTCTTGGAGCCAGGGCGAGTTAAAGCGAGAAAAGGAGAAAGCCCACCTTGCCTGTTGGGGATTCAACCTCTTGAGAGATTGTATGAACTCTAAGGGGTAGTTTTATCAAAGCGTGAAGTTCCGCCACTAGAGTGAAATTCCGCAGCTCTCAGTTCATTTCTGTGGGATTTTGAAAGGCGTATTTATCAATGGGTGAAAGTGAAAGTTCACCCTTTGATAAATACGCCTATAAAAATCCCATAGAAATGAATGGAGAGTGGCGTGATTTCACTCTAGTGGCGGAACTTCACTATTAACTTCACTCTTTGATAAATATACCCCTAAGTTTTTATGGTCAGTATAGATAGTGACTGGGATCGAAGCTCCTTCAAGAAGGTGACGCCACTCCTTGAGAGCAAGCTTTACTGCCAAGAGTTCACGATTCCCAACGTCATAATTCTGCTCTGCAGGAGAGAACTTTTTGGAGAAGTAAGCACAATGATGTGCTTACTTTTTTTATGATAGCATCGGCTCCAACTTCAGAAGGATCCACCTCAATAAAAAAGGGTAACACCGGATCTGGATGTCGGAGGACAGAGGCAGAGGTGAAATCATCCTTCAGGGACTGATATGATTCTAGAGCTGAAGGGGGCCATGAGTTGGGTTTACCCCCTTTTCGGATGAGAGCAAGAATAGGAGCAATGCGAGAGGAGAACCTCTTGATGTACTGCCCGTAGTAATTTGCAAACCCGATGAATCTTTGTATTGCCTTGGTGCTCAAAGGAAGGGGCCACTCCTCGATCGCGGACACTTTAGCAGGATCCATCTCGAAACCCTCTGGGGAGATGTTATAGCTGAGGAAAGGGATCTTGGCCACTTCGAAGACACATTTCTCAATTTAAAGGGAGTTCTTCCTCAAACGAGAGAGTACCTCCTTCACCTAGGAGCGATCACTTTCCAAGTCCTTGGAGAAGATTAAGATGTTATTAGCGACCCGACCCGGGGTATCAAAAACAGTTCGGAAAGCCTGAAGGAACGGCAAAGGTCAAAGGATAATTTTTCTCCCAGAGAGATGTTGCCCACTCCAGACGATACATCACATACCACACCGTGGCACGTTCACTGGAGTACTGCAAGGGTTAGTAACTCTAATTGGATCTGGCACTGCGTAGCGAAACCTCTGCAGGCTTGAGGATCCCCATTATAGCGAGTAGGGATGGGCGAATTTGACCCATTTTGTTTAGTCAAAAATTCGCCGCTGGCGAATTGTTGCCGACACCCATAAAAGTCTATGGGTGTCAAAAAAATGTTGATGCGCGGCAAAAAAATTTTTGCCGCTAGTCTTTTTTTTTTGCCGCACGCCGCCATGCAAGTCTATGGGCGTCATTTTCATGGCGAAACAAGGCGAAAAAATTTGCCCATCCCTAATGGCGAGGTGGAGGAGGCGGTTCGCAGCAGGAGGAACAACGGCTGCAGGAGG
Source organism: Xenopus laevis (assembly GCF_017654675.1). Taxonomy (NCBI): domain Eukaryota; kingdom Metazoa; phylum Chordata; class Amphibia; order Anura; family Pipidae; genus Xenopus; species Xenopus laevis. The sequence continues at coordinate 16,470,254 of NC_054376.1, read as the reverse complement.
ATTACCAGCAGCTGGAGACACAGGAGGCATACGGGAGAAGAGAGAATCGAGTACTTGCCCAATGCGGAACTGCTGAGCTTCATAATCTTCCATGAAGGACGCCAATCCCTGTAGCGCTCATCCGACATCAGGCGTAGCTTCCTCAGTGGGGTCCATGGCCCAATTATAATGTATGGGGGCCTAGCGTCTCCCAGAGTGAGTAGTCCGAACCAAGGAGGAAGCCAGGTGTTAAGTCCAAGTATGCAGTACAAATAAGGATCAGGCACAAACATAGTAAAAGTCCAGGCCAGAGATCAAATAGGCAGGCAGATAAGGATCAAAGTCGGGAACAAAGCAGGGATCAAAACCAGGAATCAATAATACACCCAGGTACTCACAGGATTGAAGACTTATAATTGGGCAGAGTTTCAGCATCCAGGGCGCCCTTTTCCAGGCCGCTATTTCGAACTTCGGCGCTGGCGGTTACGTCATCACACCTGCGTCATCACGCCAGCGCAGCAGCACCCACGTGTACCGCATCTTGGATCTTGCACCGCCGCCGGGAGAAGATGTGCCGCTGAGTGCTCCTGGCAGTCCTGACACCACAGAAGTCTTGCTGGCACTTACAGGACCAAGTAAGTTGTTCTGTTGAATGGAGACTACTATTGACTCTTAGGGGGTTATTTATTAACGTCAAAATGCCATGTACTCATTTACAAACACTCATAATACAATTTTTTTGTGAAAAAAAACCCAACATTTTTTCAGGATTTATTATCCCCCGAGGATGGAAAAAGTCTGAATCTCAGACTTACTGAGGTTGTAAATATGTCAATGGGAGAGGTCCCTATTCTATTTGGAAGTTTCTGTGGTCTGTGTTGGAATTAGCCTGAAAATCCAACTATTTCGGGCAAAAATCTGAAAAACTCTGGCTTTTCTGGAGAAAGCCAGAAAAAATCAAACAATTCGGGAAAAAAATAGATTTTTTCGTGTTTGTCACCAATCTGATTAAATTGTGCTTTTTTAATAATAAATAAGGTCTAATCGTGGCTTCTAGTTTGGTCGGACTTTTTTATTTAATTAGTCAGTAAAATTCGGATTTTGATAAATAAAGCCCTTTAAGTCTGCCTAGTCATGCTAAATAAATACAGCATGAAAAAAAAATATACATTCAATAATATATTCAGTTCAATTTGATGAAGGACTTATCTCTGAAACCAGTGTTTATAGGTCAAAAATCATAGAGATTATTTTCCAATCTGACGAATGTTGGAAGGACTAAATAGCAAAATCTAGAGAATGAATTTCACTAGGCATTTACTATATTCTCATTTCAAGGAGTGCATATTAGCTTCATTATCATTGAAGAGGCCTTTCAGTAGAAACTTAATAATAACTAGAGGGTGTCGTTTCTGAAGAAACCACGGGATGTTGGCTATGAAACGCTATAGGTGTCTTGCCCAGTCGCCCCCGGTGCCTAGAGAGTACACAAAGTCGGTAGAATCCGGATTAAAACGGTGAAATTTAAAGCCAATCCAATTTTACCATTGAAATCCATTCAAATAAACTGGCTATTTTTGGCTCCGCCCACTTTTAAAAATTTGCATCCCAGTCACCCCTTCACCAAATGGACCAAGTTTGAGCACTCTTACATTAACAGTGTAAGATTGACAGGAATTTAAATATTCCCATTGAATAGCGTTTGGTAAAATGTGATTGGCTGTCTTAAGCTCCGCCCAGTTTTCTGAATTTTAACCCCAGTTACCTAGTCATGGTCAGTGCCAAGTTTGGGGCCTCCGGTTTTAAAACTGTGAGAACGGCGGTAATACAAAATTTTACATTAAAGTCAAGAGGTGAAAACTGATTGGCTGTTTTTGGCTCCACCCACTTTTCCTAAATTTTGACCGCAGTCACCCAGTGAGTAATTGAGTCAAGTTTGGTACACCTAGCATTTAAACTGTGATAATAGCAGCAGTTTATCATTTTTCTTTAAGGTCAATGGCTGAAATCTGATTGGTTGTTGTTGCCCCGCCCCTTTTTTCCTAATTATGAACCACAGTCACTCAGTGACTAACATTTCAAAGTTTGTGAATGCTGTGATTTAATGTGTAAAAATGGCAGCATTTTTATTTTTTTCTAGTGAAAATCAATGAATGAAATTCGATTGGTTGTTGGTGGCTCCGCCCACTTTTTCTAAACTTGAAGTGGAAACCCCCAGCGGCCACATTTGTGATATTCAAGGTCCCTGACATCAATACTGTGAGAATGGCAGCCTTCTTAATTGTTCCCATTAAAATCAATCAAAGAAATCTGATTGGTTGGTTTTGGCTCCACCCACTTTTCTTAATTTTAATCCCAGTCCCCCAGTGACCAACTGTGCCAAGTTTGAGGACCCTGCCATTAACCGTCTAAGAGCGGCAGCAGTTTAACATTTTCCTATTTATTTGAATGGCTGAAATTTGATTGGCTGTTGTAGACTCCGCCCACTTTAGGTAAATTTTAGCCGAGTCACCCAGTGACCCACGGTGCCAAGTTTGGGAGAGCTCTAGCTTTAATACTGTGAGAATTACAGCTGTTTACATTTTCTCATTGAAGTCAATAGGGAAAATCTGATTGGTTGTTTGCGGCTCCGCCCACTTTTTTGGTTCCCCAAAATAGGACAGAATTTTTCAGTTTCACCCCATGACTAAATGAGCCAAGTTTGGTGAGTGTAACTTCAAAGCTGTACAAGTGGCAAAAGTTTCAAGTTTTCCAATGAAAGTCTATGGGGAAAAAAGGGGTCGTCGGGGGGTCGCCACAGGGGCACGGAGGTTGGGATCGCTTAACAAAGCACAAGCAACCTATTCGAGTATGAGTCGAACAAGTGTGCAAAGTTTCATAATTGTACTCCTAAAACTCTGGGAGGAGTAGCGTTTAGAAAATTGCTCAATTTTCATTGGGCGTTGGTAGCTCCGCCCACTTTGGGGTGCCCCCCCAAAATACTTATTTTTATTCGGGGTGACATCAACTATATGTGGTCCGAGTTTGGGGACTGTATCTTCAAAACTGTACAAGGCAGCGATTTGAAATTTTTCCCTGTCAATCTCAATGGGAAAAAAAGGGGTCGTCGGGGGGTCGCCACAGGGGCGGGGTGGGTCCCACAGAATTTTTCAGGTTCACCCCATGACTAAATGACCCAAGTTTGGTGAGTGTAACTTCAAAGCTGTACAAGTGGCAAAAGTTTCAAGTTTTCCAATGAAAGTCTATGGGGAAAAATGGGGTCGTCGGGGGTCACCACAGGGGCACGGAGGGTGGGATCGCTTAACAAAGCACAAGCAACCTATTCGGGTATGAGCCGAACAAGTGTGCAAAGTATCATAATTGTACTCCTAAACCTCTGGGAGGAGTAGCGTATAGAAAATTGCTAAATTTTCATTGGGCGTTGGTAGCTCCGCCCACTTTGGGGTGCCCCCCCAAAATACTTATTTTTATTCGGGGTGACATCAACAATATGTGGTCCGAGTTTGGGGACTGTATCTTCAAAACTGTACGAGTGGCGGCGATTTGAAATTTTTCCCTGTCAAAGTCAATGGGAAAAAAGGGGTCGTCGGGGGGTCGCCACAGGGGCGGGGTGGGTGGGATCGCTTATTAAAGCACAAGCAACGTACTTTGCTATAAGAGGAATAAGTGTGGAAAGTTTGGCGCTTGCACCCCTAAAACTGTAGGAGGAGTAGCGTTTAGAAAATGGGGTTCGCCAATAATAATAATAACTAGAGAGGTACATTTCCTGAAGAAAATGTGAGTGGTGCTTGCCGTGGCAAAACTCAGGCCCCCCATATATGTTGGGTGTCTTGCCCAGTCGCCCCTGGTGCCTAGAGAGTACACAAAGTCGGTAGAATCCGGATTAAACCGGTGAAATTTAAAGCCAACCAAATTTTACCATTGAAATCAATCCAAACAAACTGGCTATTTTTGGCTCCGCCCACTTTTAAAAATTTGCAACCCAGTCACCAAATGGACCAAGTTTGAGCACTCTTACATTAACAGTGTAAGAATGACAGGAATTTAAATATTCCCATTGAATAGCGTTAGGTAAAATTTGATTGGCTGTCTTAAGCTCCGCCCATTTTTCTGAATTTTAACCCCAGTTACCTAGTCATGGTCAGTGCCAAGTTTGGGGCCTCCGGTTTTAAAACTGTGAGAACGGCGGTAATCAAAAATTTTACATTGAAGTCAATAGGTGAAAACGGATTGGCTGTTTATGGCTCCACCCACTTTTCCTAAATTTTGACCGCAGTCACCCAGTGAGTAATTGAGCCAAGTTTGGTACACCTAGCATTTAAACCGTGATAATAGCAGCAGTTTATCATTTTTCATTAAGGTCAAAGGCTGAAATCTGATTGGATGTTGTTGCCCCACCCCTTTTTTTCCTAATTGTGAACCACAGTCACTCAGTGACTAACATACCAAAGTTTGGGAATGCTGTCATTTAATGTGTAAAAATGGCAGCATTTCTATTTTTTTCTATTGAAAATCAATGAATGAAATTTGATTGGTTGTTGGTGGCTCCGCCCACTTTTTCTAAACTTGAAGTGGAAACCCCCAGCGACCACATTTGTGATATTCAAGGTCCCTGACATCAATACTGAGAGAATGGCAGCCTTCTTAATTTTTCCCATTAAAACCAATCAAAGAAATCTGGTTGGTTTTGGCTCCACCCACTTTTCTTAATTTTAATCCCAGTCCCCCAGTGACCAACTGTGCCAACTTTGAGGAGGCTGCCATTAACCGTCTAAGAGCGGCAGCAGTTTAAAATTTTCCTATTTAATTGAATGGCTGAAATTTGATTGGCTGTTGTAGACTCCGCCCACTTTTTGTAAATTTTGGCCGCAGTCACCCAGTGACCCACGGTGCCAAGTTTGGGAGCTCTGGCTTTATTACTGTGAGAATTACAGCTGTTTACATTTTCTCATTGAAGTCAATAGGGAAAATCTGATTGGTTGTTTGCGGCTCCGCTCACTTTTTTGGGTCCCCAAAATAGGACAGAAAAGTCACAACACCCCATTCCCGAATAAGCTGAACGGTTTGACACCTCATTCATGGGTCTGCGACAAACTAATTATTCGATAAATTCCCCATTATAAGTCAATGGGGCAAATTTGGGGACCTCTCCTGCCCCGGGGGTAAAACTTATACCCTCGTGTGGGGTATCATCTGACACAGGTCGCAAACCTCTTCAAATGTGGTAAATTTAACGTTTCTACAAGATTCCCTCTCTGCGCTAGAATCCGTCAAAAGTTGGCCTCAATGTTAATCTATGGGACTTTTCGGGGTGGTTAATTGCCCCCGCAAGGGGCAATTAACCACCCACCCCTTAGAAAAGTCATACCACCCCATTCCCGATTAAGCCGCACGATTTGACACCTCATTCATGGGTCTAGGACAAACGGTGCGGGACTAGTTACGCGCCAAACTTTCATACGGAAGAAGAATAAAAATAAGTTTGCAAGATAACAGTAGTGATGATTTGCTTCGCAAGCACCACTAATAAGTTTGCAAGATAACAGTAGTGATGCTTTGCTTCGCAAGCACCACTAATAAGTTTGCAAGATAACAGTAGTGATGCTTTGCTTCGCAAGCACCACTAATAAGAAGAACGAGCTGAACTCGAAGAACAGTATGTTGGCTATTTCATAGTCAACATAATAAGAAGAAGAAGAACGAGCTGAACTCGAAGAACAGTATGTTGGCTATTTCATAGCCAACATAATAATAAGAAGAAGAACGAGCTGAACTCGAAGAACAATATGTTGGCTATTTCATAGCCAACATAAGAAGAAGAAGAACGAGCTGAACTCGAAGAACAGTATGTTGGCTATTTCATAGCCAACATAATAAGAAGAAGAACGAGCTGAACTCGAAGAACAGTATGTTGGCTATTTCATAGCCAACATAATAACTAATTAGTTAAGAGATAACCCAGAGAACACTTTGCTAGTGTGTTGAAAAAAGATATCTATCTATTTTCATGAGCAGGATCCTGTAGCTTACAACCAATAATGGGTATCACCCAGATAATACAGACAAAAGGTAAGTGTCTGAGGGGCCGATTCATCAAGGGTCGAATATCGAGGGTTAATTAACCCTCGATATTCGACTAGGAACTAAAATCCTTCGACTTCGAATATCGAAGTCGAAGGATTTAGCGCAGATAGTACGATCGTACGATCGAAGGATTATTCCTTCGATTGAACGATTAAATCCTTCTAATCGAACGATTTGAAGGATTTAAATCCAACGATCGAAGGAATATCCTTCAATCAAAAAAACTTAGGAAAGCCTATGGGGACCTTCCCCATAGGCTAACATTGACTTCGGTAGCTTTTAGCTGGCGAACTAGGGGGGCAAATTTTTTTTTAAAGAGACGGTACTTCGACTATCGAATCCTTCGATAGTCGTAGTCGAAGGTCGAAGTAGCCCATTCGATGGTCGAAGTAGCCCAAAAAAACTTCGAAATTCGAAGCTTTTTACCTTTGAATCCTTCACTCGAAGTTAATGAATCGGCCCCTGAGTGTTAGAGCTCAAGGAATAGAGCAAATATGCACTTTGCAAAATAATATCACAATTTCTGCAGCCTGTGTGTTATAATAGATGATCAAGTTAATTTTAACCTATCACAATATGTCACCAGCCCTTTTAAACATCACTCCACTAGGTAAAAGCAATGTCCTCTAACAGCTCAGGATATACCCGGCCATGGAGAAACCCAAGTGGGCTAATGACCTTTCTTCCGCTTCTGCTTATTCAGGTAAATGAGAATATTCCATAAATTCCTTCAAGTAGTGCAAGGTTCAGTGAACTCAGTTATTGTAAAAACCAGGGCCTTTATATGACAGAAACTGTGGCAGACCTGTCAGAGACCTAGGGCAGTGGGGGCCCCAGAGAGGAACAATAGCCAAATTCATGGACCTTGGGGGCAGGGTTTAAAGGGCATGTAAAGGCAAAAAATTACTTCCTTACTTCCCAGCCATGGAGAACTCAAGCAGCTTTGTTTATGATGATCCCTAAGCAGCCCAGACCAAACTGAGCATGTGCACAGTCTAAGGGGCCGATTCACCAAGGGTTGAATATTGAGGGTTAATTAACCCTCGATATTCGACTGGGAATTAACATCCTTCGACTTCGAATATCGAAGTCGAAGGATTTAGCGCAGATAGTACGATAGTTCGTTCGATTAGAAGGATTTTAATCCAACGATCGAAGGAATATCCTTCGTAGTCGAAGGTCGAAGTAGCCCATTCGATGGTTGAAGTAGCCCAAAAAAACACTTCGAAATTCGAAGTTTTTTTTACTTCGAATCCTTCACTCGAAGTTAGTGAATCGGCCCCTTAGTCTTGCAAAGATTACAAGTTGGTGACCCCCTGTAGCCAACTTTGAAAGCATAAATGATTTGTTTGATTAGGCTTGTGGTGCAGTAAGTTCATGTTTATGCTTAGTATACAAAATACAGCATTTCTAGCCTTATTCTATTTTAGACTTTACATGCCCCTTTAAGTGCAGGTGAGAAATGTGTTGTTCCCGTTGAAAGGAGAAAATAATAAATATGATAAAATAAATGTTTTTCACTAAACACAATATCATTAGTCAACCTATTTTAATTATATATATCACATTGTCTCTTTAACAAAAAGAAGAAAAATATAAAGGTACCTCTTTGTACTTAAGCCCCCAGCTTAATCAGTTATAACTCCAATGCAAAATAATAGAGCTTCAGAAAATGCAGTGAACACACAACTAAAACAATTAGTTGAAAGGGTGATTTTAGTGATAAAAATAGCCTTTAGAAAAGAGGCAGCCTCCCTATGCCTTATATATTGCTGCATGGCTGTTATCTTTTTTTTTGTAGCTAGGGCTACCACATTTCCTGGAAAAAATAATAGCCTTTCTATCTATGTTATCTATCTTTCTTATTAATTACATTGTTGTTAAAAATCAATTTGACCAGCCAGGCTGCCAGGTGGCAAACCTACTACAGCTGATCATATGAGTTTTTTTTTCATGAAGGTCTTGCATTTATTCTTTGTGTGTTCTATGAAGAATGATTATTCAACCTGTTATTAAACTGTAAAAAAAAAGCCCAGTGCTAATTTCTCTCAGCCATCTCCTGTAGGGGCCAGTGTCGGACTGGGGGGCCCGGGGCCCACCGGGACTTCTGTCCAGGGCCCCCCTTGCTGCGCCGCACCTTACAGTGCAGTGCGCTCCCTTCCTTCTGTGCGGTGCGCATGCGCAGACGGTGCGGTGCTGGCGCGCATGCGCAGACGGTGCGGTGCTGGCGCGCATGCGCAGACGGCGCGGCGCTCCGGCTTTTTTTTTATTTTACATAACACGATTGGGGTCTGGCCCAGCGGGGGCCCATGACGGGTCAGGGCCCACCGGGTTTTTTCCCGGTTTCCCGCCGGGCCAGTCCGACCCTGGTAGGGGCTGATTCACAAAAGGCTGATATTCCTTAATGCACAGTTTTGCGCGTTATTTAAAGAACCTTTCATCAAAGTATTTTTGCATGCGTTAATAGACATATTGCAAACGTTAATTCTACATTTCTGCACAGCGCTATTCTAATCGCATTTCGATATTTATGGAATCGAATTAATCCTAATGCATTATTCACTAAAATCTTTAAAGCGATAAAAGCATAAAATAGTGTGATAATTACTGTGAAATTTAACACCTTCCAGGAGTTGGCATTACAAAACAACATCGGATGGATTAACAGAGGAAGATGTAGTGAGGAGCTGTAGGGCAGCAATTAAAGACATTTATGAGGGGAACTGGAGACATTTTCATGATACCTTGGGCAGATCCAGAATGCACTGTGTTCTGTGTCATGGAATTATATTAAGTTTCCCAGGGAAAGCAATGACTAGAATACTGTAAAAAGAGACTTCTACTCGAATCAAAGTAATAGTGCATTTGATCAAATTCGATTCTAAGTTTTTTCAAAGTCCACCAATTGACTCCGAATAGGTTCTAGGATGTCCCCCATAGGCTAAAACAGCAATTCGGCAGGTTTTAAATGGCGAACCTTTGATAAATCTGTCCCATGGTGTGCACCCCTATTATAATATAATAGTTACTGTATTACTGGATTATATGAAGCTCCAGTAAATTCACTTATCCCTGTGAGTGCCCTGTGAGTGTGTTTGTTACATACTCTGCCTGTGTGTGCCCTGCTCTGCCTGTGTGTGACATGCTCTGCCTGTGTGTGACATACTCTGCCTGTGTGTGCCCTGCTCTGCCTGTGGAACATAAGCCAGGTATTTGTTCTGGGGGTTTGTTAGCATTTGAAAAAAAAAATTGTTAGGGGCCCCTAAGGTGTTTAATCATGTGCTGGGGGTACTGAGTTATCCACAGGGGATGTGGAAGCATATGGATTTATGGGTATGTCTTAATATGACAACTTTTTTCACATATGAGTGATAAGTGATATCCCTGCAGTGAGCACCAACCATTTAGTTTTTTGTGTGCTTAATGTGGATATGGTCTTGTGGTAACATGTGTGTGGTTTAAAGTGGGTGTGGATTTAAAAACAGGGAGTGGTCAACACTGGCTTCCATTATTGGCCCTCCACTATGGAGGCCAGAAAAATGTCAGCCCTCGATAACACAGAAGTTGGACAGCACTGATATATATTATCTAATGCAGTGATCCCTAACCAATGGCTTGTGAGAAACATGTTGCTCACCAACCTGTTGGATGTTGGATGTTGCATTCAGTGGCCTGAAAGCAGGTGTTTATTTTTTATTTCTTGGCTTAGAGGCAAGTTTTGTTTTTATAAAAACAGGGGTTCTGCCAAACAGAATTTCCTGTAGGCTATTGGTCCACATAAGAGCTACCAAATGGCCAATCACAGCCCTTATTTGGTACCCCAGGAACGTTTTGGATGCTTGTGTTGCTCACCAGCTTTTTTACATTTAAATGTAGCTCATTGGTAAAAAAAAGGTTAGGGCCACTCTGGGAATTCCCTGCCACTGAAAAGCTGCTCAGGTGAGTGGTGAATGGTTTTCAAGAACACACAAAGTCCAGTTGCTTTATAATTATATCTACTAGATACTGTATACAGGATAGGATTCGTTATCCAGAAACCTGCTATCCAGTAAGCTCTGAATTATGGGATGGGCATCTCCCATATACTCTATTTTAATGAAAAATTCAAATTTTAATAAATGATTTCCCTTTTCCCTGTAATGATAAAACAATACCTTGTACTTGATCCAAATTAAGATGTTTAAATGATTTTTAACAGACATATGCAGATCCAAATTAGGTTAAGACCCCATATCCGGAAAACCCTATGTATACCTGTACCAACTGAATATTGCATGTTCAATGCAACATGTCTCACTTGCTAACTCCTGATCTTTATATAAAATTCTACAAGAGATATGTGGATGACCTGCTCTTTATTTGGGGAGATACACAGGTTGAGTTTAATAATTTTGTTGACAAAATAAATCAGAATGATTGTAATTTACGGTTTACAAGTGAATTTAGTCAAAACAAAATTAGTTTTCTCGACCTGGAACTCACCCATAAGAGTAGGCATATAGTAAGTACAGCGTTTCGGAAAGAGACTGCAGGCAATACATTACTCAGAGCTGATTCATGCCATCCAAAACATGTTTTCAAAGCCATACCATTCGGACAATTTCAACGACTCCGACGAAATTGTAGTACGGATGAAGAGTTCGTTAAAAAATCGGTTGATCTAAAAAACCGTCTCCTCCAGAGAAACTATTCCTTTAATCTTCTGGAATCGTCTTTTCTAAAAGCATTTAGGACTGACCGAATGACCCTTTTGAATGATCATAAAAAAGTAAGAAATAAAGATAGTGATAACGACAAAATAAATGATAAACCCATGTTTATTACTTCCTTTAGCAGGCAATACCAGAAGATCAAAACAATCGTTAAGAAAAATTTACCCATTTTGTTCAATGATGAAAGTCTGCACAACATTCTCAAGGATGGTTGTAAATTCGTCACACGACGAGCACCTACATTAGGTAACCTATTGGCACCTAGTGCTGTACCAGGCAAAGTAAAAGGAGGAACCTGGTTACAAACGAAAGGCACCTATAAATGTGGTGCAAATAGGTGCGTTACATGTGAAAGGATTTTAGTATCTAAGGAGTTTAAAAGTAACAGCACAGGCAAATCCTTTAAAATGAATCATTTCATAAATTGTAACACTAAGTTTGTTATTTATTTACTTAGTTGTTCAAAATGTGGCATACAATATGTCGGGTGCACTTCCAGAAATTTAAAGAATAGAATCAGGGAGCATATTAATCATATAACATCTCAGAGAAATTCCTCAGTAGTTTCGAGACATTTTCTTGAATGCGGCAATGGAGACATTAAATATCTGGATATTCAGGGTATAGAAAAAATTGAGCCTGCGTATAGAGGAGGGAACTTAATGGAGAAACTTCTCCATAGAGAAGCTTTTTGGATTTTCACACTAGGGACTCGACAACCTACAGGTCTCAATTTTAGATTTGATATAGCCTGTCATGTTTAGGCTCCTGAGTACCCTGGTGTGAGTCCTTTTTCTGAATACTTTATCACTATTTTCTGAATTCCTTATTTTTATTTTTATTTTTATTTTTATATGTCCATTTGCTTAAAAATTCCTGACTATTCCTTAAGCATGTCTCATTTCTTGAAACTATAAGCCTTTAAAACCGATTCTTTGAAAAGTTATGTTTATTTGTAGGTACATATAACGCTAGCAACCAAGATCGCTGCGCTTTTTAGTCTCAATTTTTAGCTACAACTTCAGCTTTGATTTACATTGTTTCCTTAGTTTTTCCTTAGTTATCCTCGTTAAGTCGTTTCCACCTGAGTAAAATTCAATAACTATATAGAACCGTACAGAGCTTTGGCTTAAAATGTTTGCCGAAAATAAATAAGAGTTAATAAAAAGAATCTCAATTGATCAAATATGCTCTGAAATCCTATGGATTTATTATATATATTTAAAAAGAGAAAAAGAAAAAAAGAAAAAAAGAAAAAAGATTCAAGCGTGAAGCAATTTAATTCTCTGGTTTTCAACAGAACTGATGATTATACTACACCATTATTATATTATTATATATGTATTTCTTTTAGGTTCTATTTCATTTCTTTGATGAGCTTTTTTTCAATAGCATTTTTTCCTTATAATATAAAGGTTTTAAGATTATTTGTTTAAAAACGGCATTTTAAGGTGCACTACAGCTTTGAAATAGTTAATATCAGGAGTTTCCAATGAATGTTAAATACCGGCTTTGATCGGATTACTAGCGTAGGATGATGTCATTTCCTTAAAACTCCTTTAAAAAGCCGTTAGAAGTTTCTGTGAAATTATGCCTATGACTACGTATCGCTTAGATAAGAAACGCGTCAGGATGCATTGGTTTTAATGTATTTTGAAATAAAGCAATAATTTTTACTTACTACAAGAGGTTTCCGGAGTGCTTGCTGACCTTTTCCTAAACTCCTGATCTTGCCCATCCCTGATCTTGTGTCCCCCTACTACCATCTTCTCTTAAAAGGACCCCTTTTTCTTATTTTATAACGCCTTCTTACAGAGGCAGTATTACTATAACTGCAAGGGTTAGTTATTGAACCTGATTGTTGCGGACACTAAGGGGGTTATCTATTCTAAGTCAAAATGCCAAAGTCCAAATAAAATCTGAATTTTTTGTGAAAAAAAATCACATTTTTCGTGATTTCTTATACTTTGATGATGGAAAAAGTCCGAATCTGAGAAGTCATGAAAATATCCTGATCTGTGCTAGGTTTTGTGCAAAAATCCGAGAATTTTGTGGTATTCTGTTGGAAAATCCGAAAAATTTGTTCGATTCTAATTTTCGTACGCTTTTCACAATTTTTCCACGTTTATTCCCACACTGGAATTTTTCGGTAAAAAGTATTGATAAATAAGGGAAAATAACCCATCTGGATTTGAGTAAATTTCAGGAAATAATGTGATAAATTCTGATTTTGATGAATTACCCCCTAAGGGCTAAAAATACAGTCCCATTGTACTTTTTCAGTTTTCTTTACTTTGAAACCAGCAATCTTTTTCCAAAGTCTACTTTAAAATTCAAAATAACCTTGCAAAAAAAGAAAATATTTTGTTTTGTTTGCTTTTGACAAGGAGAGAGCTTTAGGTAAAAAAAAAAGTTGTATGTGGGGGTGTAGACCTTTATCTACTGTCAAAATCAATCCCACCTCCAGTCACTCCTTCTATGAGACAGAAAGAGCCCCCGCTGCCCTGCTGCTTTCGGCTTCAGAATTGAGCTTTCCTCACCTGCACATGCAGTCAAGAGAAATAATTTCTCTTCATCAGCGCCATTGTGCTACGGCTCAATGAACCATTCTTGCTTTGCAATCACAGGAAAGAACAACTTTGCTGCTGCGTGGAAAAGCTTCATGTGCTCATTTGCCTTTAGTTGCCAATTATGTGCTATGCTTTGGGCACAACAGAACTGAGAAAGCAGCTATTAACATATCTCCTAAGCCGTATTTCTATTCTGCCATCCTGAGCCTGAGGCACCATAATAGCAGCAAAGCAGACATTATTGAAAGTGGGTTTTTTTATACACACATCTGCAGCTAATGCCTTTCAGAGCTCAGTTGTCTTTTTGACTTCCTGAGTGGCAGATTCTTGAGG